>NC_051057.1:24607323-24662323 GCF_904848185.1 Acanthopagrus latus | reverse complement strand
TTAATGTGTTCCTTACATTTCAGTTCCTGTCGTGCGTTTAATGTGCGGTTGTGTCCTGATGGATCGACTCCTCTGCTGTCAAGCTCTCAATGATTCTGAGCTCTGATGTCACGCCGCCACATGACCAGACGAGACGTTGTTGTGATGTTATGAAAACACGTTTCTCATCACGTCGTCGGTTACAGCGGAAGGACTTTAAATCCTGACGACCACACAGAGTCATCTGTTCACATCTCTGACAACCAGCGCTGCAGAATCATACACTATATTACCAAAAGTATTCGCTCACCCATTCAAATGATCAGAATCAGGTGTTCTAATCACTTGGCCTGGCCCCAGGTGTATAAATTCAAGCACTCAGGCATGCAGACTGTGAAACAAGACATTTGTGAAAGAATGGGCCGCTCTCAGGAGCTCAGTGAATTCCAGCGTGGAACTGTCATAGGATGCCACTTGTGCAACAAATCCAGTCGTGAAATTTCCTCGCTCCTAAATATTCCACAGTCAACTGTCAGCTCTATTATAACAAAATGGAAGCGTTTGGGAACAACAGCAACTCAGCCACGAAGTGGTAGGCCACGTAAAGTGACGGAGAGGGGTCAGCGGATGCTGAAGCGCATAGTGCAAAGAGGTCGCCGACTTTCTGCACAGTCAATTGCTAGAGAGCTACAAACTTCATGTGACCTTCAGATTAGCCCAAGTACAGTACGCAGAGAGCTTCATGGAATGGGTTTCCATGGCCGAGCAGCTGCAGCCAAGCCACACATCACCAAGTGCAATGCAAGGCGTCGGATGCAATGGTGTAAAGCACGCCGTCACTGGCCTCTAGAGCAGTGGAGACGCGTTCTCAGGAGTGATGAATCACGCTTTTCCATCTGGCAATCTGATGGACGAGTCTGGGTTTGGAGGTTGCCAGGAGAACGGTACATTTCAGATTGCATTGTGCCAACTGTGAAATTTGGTGGAGGAGGAATTATGGTATGGGGTTGTTTTTCAGGAGCTGGGCTTGGCCCCTTAGTTCCAGTGAAAGGAACATTGAATGCTTCAGGATACCAAAACATTTTGGACAATTCCATGCTCCCAACCTTGTGGGAACAGTTTGGAGCGGGCCCCTTCCTCTTCCAACATGACTGTGCACCAGTGCACAAAGCAAGGTCCATAAAGACGTGGATGACAGAGTCTGGTGTGGATGAACTTGACTGGCCTGCACAGAGTCCTGACCTGAACCCGATAGAACACCTTTGGGATGAATTAGAGCGGAGACTGAGAGCCAGGCCTTCTCGACCAACATCAGTGTGTGACCTCACCAATGCGCTTTTGGAAGAATGGTCAAAAATTCCTATAAACACTCTCCTCAACCTTGTGGACAGTCTTCCCAGAAGAGTTGAAGCTGTAATAGCTGCAAAAGGTGGACCGACATCATATTGAATTCTATGAGTTAGGAATGGGATGGCACTTCAGTTCATAGAATGAGTAAAGGCAGGTGAGCGAATACTTTTGGTAATATAGTGTACATGCATTAATCTATAAACCAGGAAGTGCACCTGAAATACTCTTGAAATAAATGTGACATTAACTTCATATATTTACCTTTAGAAGCTACATTATTATTTCTGTTCCCGTCTAAATTTGCAGTTTTATGAATTTATCGATGATCATTTTCATGTTTTTGTGGGTTTCTGCTTCATTTCGCATGTTTTCTTCTTTTGATCCACTGACACAACACAAATAAACACACAAATAAATATACAAACAGTACATTCATGAAGTAATTAACAGAATGGGAAATGAACAAATCACATTTTATAAATGAGTGAATGGAACATTTATCTTTAATATTATTTCTGGTGCATTTGATGGCTGTCATGTCGTTTCTCTGCTCATCCATATTAACAGTGTTGTTGTGTTTGAACTCCAGGAGGACGTCACAGGTCAGGCGGCTGCATGCGTTAGGATGACCGACACAAACACACAAACAGGAAGAAGAAACACAGAGAGACGGGGACGCTGAGGTCCAGTTCCAGGTGTGTTCAGGTAGATCCTGAGAGTCTGTAACGGATGGGAGGTTCCACTCCGACGCAGAAAACACAGAGCTTATTGAAGCTTTGTCGTTTTGGTTCGTTTAGATTCATCGTTACGACACAAACAATAGAAACAACAAGGAGACAGTTCAGTGTGTCCGAGCTCGCAGTCAGACAAGGCAGTGCAAAAACATCCTCCTCCTCCTCCTCCTCACGTCACTACTTCTACCTCTTCACTTCAGTCAGTAGTGGACCTCCTCCTCCTCCTCGTCCTCCTCCTCCTCCTCGTCCTCATCCTGTCAGACGGTGTGCTGCATTATGACTGAGTGAGGAAGAGGAGGATGAAGAGGTGTCTGCTGAGGCTAAGCAGAGTTGAGATACTCCAGAGCGACTTCATAACAGAACTTATACTGTTCCTGTAGAGACACAGAGGTCAGAGGTCAGAGTTCAACATACAACAATATCAAACCCCATTATCAACCCTAACCCTATACCAAAATAATATCATTTATTTATTAAACAGGAATAATAGAGATGTTATTTATTAAAATTATAAATATATAATATATAAAACACAATTAAACATCAAATCAACATCATGTTGAATACCTCTTGATCACATTGATCAGATAAACGGGTGTGTGTGTGAGTGTGTGTGTGTGTTAGTTACCAGCAAGTCGACCATGTTTGGTTTGTTGTTTCTCAGCGTCTTGACAGCGTGAAAGACGTCGACGCAGCGCTGCTGTCGTAACATCTCACACACGATGCTGATGCTGCAGAACACACCGCTACGACCTCCTCCGTTACTGAGGAGAGAGGAGAGGAGGAGAGGAGAGAGGAGAGGAGGAGAGAGGAGAGGAGGAGAGAGGAGAGGAGGAGAGGAGAGAGGAGAGGAGGAGAGGAGAGAGGAGAGGAGGAGAGAGGAGAGGAGGAGAGAGGAGAGGAGGAGAGGAGAGAGGAGAGGAGGAGAGAGGAGAGGAGGAGAGAGGTGAGTTAGAATGAATGAAGTCAGTGTGTTGTTCCACTTTCTCTCCACCAGATGGAGACAAACATTCACTGATTATAACTATTTGTACTAGTACTTGCAGTACTTCATGCAGTATCAGTGTGTACTCTTGCAGTACTTTATGCAGTATCAGTGTGTGCTCTTGCAGTACTTTATGCAGTATCGGTGTCTACTCTTGCAGTACTTTATGCAGTATCGGTGTCTACTCTTGCAGTACTTTATGCAGTATCGGTGTGTACTCTTACAGTACTTCATGCAGTATCGGTGTGTACTCTTGCAGTACTTCATGCAGTATCGGTGTGTACTCTTGCAGTACTTCATGCAGTATCGGTGTGTACTCTTACAGGCAGTGGACCACGGTGCGTCCCTCCCCTCCGTCATACTCTTCCTGCCATTTGTCCACCTGGTGGACGAGTTTGAGGAAGGAGCGCTTGGAGACGGGCGTGTCGCGGTACATCGGCCAGCCCAGGAACTGGAACTGCTGCACCATGCGGTACCCGTCCTGTGGCTGGAGGACACAGGGATGACAGGGATGTCAAAACAAGCTCACCCTCACCTCCCCTCAGGTGTGTCAGAGGATGGAGAAATGGAATACATCCCAAAGTGACACCATGTGGGGAATGATGTAAATATCAAACACACCCTGGAAGGAGTAAGGAAGTAAGGAACAGGCATGAAACAGAGGGAGGAGGATACAAGGAAGGAAAGTAGGAGATGAGAGGAGATAAAGAGGAAAGGAAAGGAATGGAATGGAATGGAATGAAATGGAAAAGAAAGGAAAGTAATGGAAAGGAAAGGAAAGGAATGTAAAAGGAAGGAAAGAAAAGAAAAGAAAAGAAAAGAAAAGAAAAGAAAAGAAAAGAAAAGAAAGGAATGAATAAGGAAGGAAAGAAAAAGAAAGGCAGGGAAAGGAGGATGGCTGAAATAAAGGAGGTAGAGGAGGAAAACAGGAGGAAGGTAAGTGAAGGGAGGATGTGGGGGTGGGGTGGGGGGTAGCAGTCAGTGAACAGATCCTGACATACATTTGTGCAGACAGGGAGGAGAGAGGGTTCAAATCAAACGCACTAAAACCTAAACCCGAGCCGCCACGGCGTGGCGGGCAGGGAGGGGAGTCTGGATCAAACACAGCCGGAATGTTGTGAGACACAGGGAGGAACTGAGGCACAAATCAAACGCAGCTAAACCTAAACTCAGCCCGACAGGAAAGTGAAGAGGTTTATATCAAACACATTCTGATCTAAATTTGGTGAAACAGGAAAGAAATGGAGGTTTGGATCACACAGGAGCACACCTGAGGGCGTAAATGGGTCAAAATCAAATAACACCTGACTGAATGAGGTGGAGTCAGTCACACTAACGCTGCTGCTTATGTCTTTCATCAGAAATACATACAGACACTGTTGCTAACAAGCTAGTGGTGGTCTCTGGTGACAGTATGCTAACAGAGCAAGCCTTTGTTCTTTGTCCAGCAGCTGATGACGGTAAATCTGGATGGAGGTGTGAAGAGGTAAAACAAACGTACCCGGGCTGTGTTGTAGATCCTGAAGATGCGACTGATGACATCTTCCTCCAGGTCTGCAGAGACAAACTCCACCTGCAGTGAGCCCAGACGGTGGAGGCCGTTCTCCGGCCAGTACTGAGGACACAGCTGAGACAGAGATACAGGCAGACAGACAGGTGAGAGACAGGCAGATAGACAGGTGAGAGACAGGCAGACAGACAGGTGAGAGACAGGCAGACAGACAGGTGAGAGACAGGCAGACAGACAGGTGAGAGACAGGCAGACAGACAGGTGAGAGACAGGTGTTTTCAGTGCTGACCATCATGTCCAATGTGTGTGTGTATGTGTGTGTGTGTGTGTGTGTCTACCTGTGCGGGGTCGACGTCGTTCAGCATGACGATGGATGTACAGTGGTAGTCGAGGACCAGACGCCAGAAGTCCTTCACCGTGTTGGGCAAAGGATGCTGGGTAACGATGAACGCTGACGGCTGCTTGTAGCTCTGCAACAGTAACACACACCCATATATGGTCACAAAGCAGGACATGATCATCATCGCTCAGGTGATGATGTCAACAACAAGAAGATTATATGTTTCCCTCACACACACACTGTGGCCAGGTTGGTTTCCATGACGACAGCGTTGTTTATTAGTGAAATAGTGGGGAAGATGTTGGGGACAAAACTCTGGTCTCTCTCTCTCTGTCTCCACCTGTCTCTCTCTCTCTGTCTCCACCCATCTCTCTCTGTCTCCACCTGTCTCTCTCTGTCTCCACCCATCTCTCTCTGTCTCCACCCGTCTCTCTCTGTCTCCACCTGTCTCTCTCTGTCTCTCTGTCTCTCTCTCTCTCTCTCTCTGTCTCTCTCTCTCTCTCTGTCTCTCTCTCTCTCTCTCTGTCTCTCTCTCTCTCTCTCTCTGTCTCTCTCTGTCTCTCTCTCTCTCTCTCTCTCTCTCTCTGTCTCCACCTGTCTCTCTCTGTCTCTCTGTCTCTCTCTCTCTCTCTCTCTGTCTCTCTCTCTCTCTCTGTCTCTCTCTGTCTCTCTCTGTCTCTCTCTCTCTCTCTCTCTCTGTCTCTCTCTGTCTCTCTCTCTCTCTCTCTGTCTCTCTCTGTCTTATTTGTCTCATTTAAAGGGACAGTCCAGTTTATTCTCTAATTCATCTCCAAACGCATCATGGGAGCGGCAGTTTTCACCTCAAATAAATAAAATTCTACTACTAATAATAAATCCAATAATATGAACTGTTTCACGTTACAGATTATCAGTATGTATAGAATAACATTAGAATGTAAAGTTAGCCTGTGATTGGCCCGTGTGGCGTGTACGTCACGTACATCCATCAGCGCAGCATTGATGTAGTTGGAGCTCTCGCCGTCGATAGTGATGAGGAACGGCAGGCAGCGGTCTGGAGGCAACACGTCCATGCACCGGTTCTTTTCGTGGTTTCTGGGCAACAGAGCGATGCTGCAGTCCTCCACCCGCAACGTGGGCGTGACCATGTTCAGAGTCTGAACACACCCATTACATCATCAATATCATCATCAATATCATCATCAACGTGATTATCAAAATTTGTGATCAATACTTCCAAAAACCTATAATGTATGATCATCATGACATCAATATATGATCAATACATTACCCTGAACTCCTCTTTGATCTGACTGGAGTTGGTCTGAGGATCCAATCGGTTCATTTCATAGTAAACTGAGCGCAGCTGATTGGCTGGAATTGCTGTGTCACCACAGAGACACGCCTCCAAGATGGCGTCGTGGATGAAGACGTACTGCTCCTGGTGGAAGACACAGAGGAGAAAGATGAAGACAATACACCTCCTCACCTCACCTCCTCACCTCCTCCCTCCTCTGCCTCCTGTCGGGTTTGATTGACAGGTGAACTGTTGCTGAAATGTCACTTCATAAATGATTTATGTCAACACACATGGAGCAGGAGGAGGTGAGGAGGAGGAGGCACAAGAGGAGGAGGAGTGACACAAACAGATGGCTGACATTAACCGTCAGACAGAGAAGGTCATGGCAGCGTCCATTTCTGTCACATCCTGTCAGTCACTGTTTGATGACATCACACAGCTGCAGCAGAACAATAACAACAGTGTGTTGCTATGGAGATTGAACAGTTTTTGTCATCTGGTTCCTGAGCTGTGGCAGAATACTATGATGTCACAGTTCAGTTAACCTTTGACCTTTGGCCACCAAAATGTAATCAGCTGATCCTCCAGTCACAGCCGACATCTGGAGAAAGTCCCTGCAAGTGTTCACGAGAACGAGACCGACATGATGCCACGAAGCAATGTGTTGAAATACACGCTAAATACATGTTAAATAAATGTTAAATATACCTTAAATATAGGCTAAATATATGTTAAATACGTGCTAAATATATGCAAAATATGTCGAATAAATCTTATATATGTTAAATAAATGTGAAATATACATTATGTATTTGTTTAAAAAAAAGTTAAATGTATGTTAATATATGCTAAATATATGCAAAAATATATGTCGAATACATCTTATAAATGTTAAATAAATGTGAAATAAACATTGCAATTGTGTTAAAGAGAAGTTAAATATATGTTAAATATATATTAAATACATGGCAAAGGTAACTGGTAACACGGCGCTCCTACAGGAGTCAAAAATTAAATGTTTTTGCCGCTGAACTAAATTGTAGTTTTGACTTTAGTCTCTGTTAATTTCTGTTGTTTCTGACTCATCCGACCGTATTTGGGTTTCCTGGAAGTGACTCATACTGCTGAGTGTGTCTATGTTGTTTACAGCGTGATGGAATGTAACTAAGTACATTTACTGTACTGAATATAACACTGAGGAACTCTACTGAGTACAAGAATACAGTATAAACATGTAAATATTTGGATCAGTTACTACTTTAAGTATGAGTATTTAAGTATTTAAAATCAGATACATTGAGACCTTATATGAAGTGTGTGTGTGTGTGTGTGTGTGTGTGTGTGTGTGTGTGTGTGTGTGTGTGTGTGTGTGTGTACCTCAGTCTGGACCATGTTAACCCTTCGTGCTCGCAGCTCTCGGACACAGTTGTAGATATCGACCACACCCTCTCTCTCCGCCATGTCCAGCATGATGTCAATGACTATAAAACATCCTGTCCGACCCGCGCCAGCACTGACACACACACACACACACACACACACACACACACACACACACACACACACACACACACTTCATGTAAAACACTTGCCATGTTCTCAGCTGGTAAAGATTATAAGACTTTACAGTGATATCCAAAGCAGTAGTGTGGCGTTGATATATGTCATCAATATTAAAAGGTGTGCACCTGCAGTGGACCACGGTGGGGCCGGCGGTGGGCGGGGTTTTTGCTTTGACGCGGCGAATGAAGCCCAGCAGGCCGGTGGCATGAAGTGGCACGCCGTGATCTGGCCAACCGGTGAAGTGGAACTGACGGATCTCCCTGATCTCTGCCACGCCCCTCTGATGAACACAGACACGGTGTGATTGTCCCTCCACCCCACAACCACTCAGTGTGTTACAGTGTGTTACAGTGTGTGTGTTTGTGTGTGTGTTGTACCTTCTCCACAGCAAAGGTCCGGATCACGTACTCTGACAGCAGCTGAGTCTCGATCAGCGTCACCTTCATGTCGCCGTAAATCTCAGTGTCGTCCGGCCAGTACTTACAACACTTCACCTGCACACACACACATACACACACACACACACACACACAGATATAAACGGACTCATTAATTAATCAGAAACACAAACAGAACAAAAGCAGCTGATATTAAAATGTCATTAGAGGCTCCGCCCTCCCATTAACAGCTAATTACTGCTGTGCTAGTCACACTGTCGCTGTGGCAACCAACAGGGTGAATGGGGAGAGGGGTGTTGGAGAACAATTCAGGCTAAAGTGTGTGTGTGTGTGTGTGTGTGTGTGTGTGTGTGTGTGTGTGTGTGCGTGTGTGTGACGGAGAAAGACACAGAGAGATAATCAGCCTGATCTATCCCAGAATCCCCCTCTGCGGCTCTCCTGGAGAGGGGGAACAGATCCCAGGTGCCTGCTGGGTAATGAGAGCTGGGACAGAGAACACGCCTGCAGGTGTGTGTGTGATCTCAGGTTAAATCCTTCAATTTCAGAAAGATAGACGTGTTTCATCGCTTCACATGAGGCGCTCCGCCTCAGTGATCTGACTCTTTTCACCCAGAGCCCGTCTGCAGAACCGTTCTGTTGGACCTCACCCAGGGCCCGTCTGCAGAACCGTTCTGTTGGACCTCACCCAGGGCCCGTCTGCAGAACCGTTCTGTTGGACCTCACCCAGGGCCCGTCTGCAGAACCGTTCTGTTGGACCTCACCCAGGGCCCGTCTGCAGAACCGTTCTGTTGGACCTCACCCAGAGCCCGTCTGCAGAACCGTTCTGTTGGACCTCACCCAGGGCCCGTCTGCAGAACCGTTCTGTTGGACTTTTACAACTTGCCAGAATGAGATCCAACATCACCCAGATGATTAACCTGTTCCCACTCTGAACGGGTCTGGAGTTAAAATGTCAAGTTTGTCCTGAGGGGGGCGCTAGAGTCACACGAAACTGTGGTTCAGTTACAGTACATGTTTTAGTACATGTTTTAATGCTTTTAATACATATGTGATAATATGTTGATGTGCTGAGGACTCTGAGCTGCAGGTCGTCACGTGTGAAACTGAGTTGTGATTTTCAGACGTTCACGTGTTCTTTGAATTGCTGTTAATTAAACATGTTAAAGTAAAACATGAGAAATGTACACCTGCATTACACACACTCTCTTTTATCTTTGGTTACAATGTTTTTACATTACTGTCATTTATGTCACATAAATATGCAAAAATTAGTTATTGGACAAATTTGTGATAAATTCTGTTTAGTGTTGAAATCATGTAAACTGGATTTATGGAGACGTGACGACTGCAGCTCAGCTTTTTATTCAACCTACATATATTTGTTATTATTAAGATCTATATTAAGATCTGCTGAAGTCACATTTACAAACATCAGTAACTGAGCAGATGTTGTTTTGTATAGAAAACTGGAGTAAAACTTAATTTTTTTTATGTTTGTACGTAAACTTGTAACACTGCGTTACAGTTACAGTTACAGAGAAGATAAACTGAAGCAGTACCAGATGATTAACAAAGAATGTGAAGACATGTGACAGATGCAGTCTGGGAAATGGAGTCCCAAACTTCATCACAGAGGAAAAAACAACCAGATGGCCACAACAATCAGTGTGTGTGTGTGTGTGTGTGTGTGTGTGTGTGTGTGTGTGTGTGTGTGTATGTGTGTGTGTTGACTCACCCGTCCCACCTCTACCAGGTTGGTTACCATGACGATTGCAGCGGTGTTCTCCTGCCAAACCATACGCCAGAAATCGTACACAGTCTCCTGCATGGGACCTAAAACACACACACACACACACACACACACAGTAAACTTCATATTAGACGGTGGATCAGCAGGCGACACCAGAGCTGTACATGAATTATAATGACTCTGTTAATTAATTCAAATTAAGCGCACGTACACAGACAAATACACACACACACACACACACACACACAGAAAATGTTTTTAATCACTGTTGACAGTCTGTGTTTTGACGAGCTAATTAGTTCATGCTAATCCATTCCTGTCCTCAAGTGTTTTACAGCAAGAATCTGCCTGAACACACACACACACACACACACTCTATATTCATGCTCACAGACTGACGTGTTCACACAAACACTTGAATTTCTACCTGGAGAGCCGTGTGTGTGTGTGTGCGTGTGTGTGTGTAACACTGTGTGTGTGTGTGTGTGTGTGTGTGTGTAACACTGTGTGTATGTGTGTGTGTGTGCGTGTGTGTAACACTGTGTGAGTGTGTGTGTGTGTGTGTGTGTGTAACACTGTGTGTGTGTGTGTGTGTGTGTGTGTAACACTGTGTGTGTGTGTGTGTGTGTGTAACACTGTGTGTATGTGTGTGTGTGTGTGTGTGTGTGTAACACTGTGTGTATGCGTGTGTGTGTGTAACAGTGTGTGTGTGTGTGTGTGTGTAATATTGTGTGTGTGTGTGTGTGTGTGTGTGTGTGTGTGTGTGTGTGTTTGACTGAAGCTGTGGGTGATTTAGTGACACCTGTGGTCAGAGGAGGTAACTGCAGGTTCCTAATATATGAAATATAAAATATAAGTTTTATGTTATTGGAAGATGTTTGTTGGCTTTTGGAGACAAGTCAGATTTTGTGAGATAAAAATATAATTGACTTGATTTGTAAGTTTGGCAGCAACACTTTCAGCTGCTACTCTGACAGATATGCAGCAGAGGAAGCTAAGCTAGCTTTGCTAAGATATGATCTTCTTACCTTGCGTGGCGATGTAGTGATTGGGTCTGTGGTACCCCTGATGGAGGAGAAGCAGAAGAGAGATGAGTTCTGCATCATGATGATGTGATTAATACGACTGTAACATGACAGCCAGGTGCTGGAACGATCCATGTGTGACCACAACATCCACCTCCAGAGGAACAGATCTCTGTCTGGTTCTGTTCTCCAGAGTTTACGTTAGACGGCCAAAATGTCCGTTAATGTTACAGAATTGTGACGCTGTAGAAAACTACCAGACAAACACGTTGAAGCAAACAATCAAACTGAACTCTGAACACTGGAGAACATTACTGAAATTTATCCCTGATGGACCGGGCCTGGTATGACGCCTCCAATTAAAAAGTCAAAATAAAGGTTGAGAACATTAGAACTTTTACTTGAGTCCAAATACTGGACGAGGCCACAGTGGATCAGAACAGAATTACAGTCGACGTGTTTCCAGTGATGCTTCTCATGACCTTGAGTTCGGGTTTGTTGGCCTCGACTGCAGAACCCGTTGCACCACTGCTGGTGTTTTTATAAAACTGGTCCCGGGACGTCACCTGTCTGACGCATATGAACCGCTGTCGAGCCAAAGTGGACCTGCTGCTGGAGTACAATGATCTAATGTGTATCATCCATCCTCAGTCTGGGTCTGGTTCTGGTCGCTGTTCTCTGGTTCTGGTCCTGAATGTACTCACAAAGTTGGCAGCATGCACACACACGTACACACGCACTGACAGCGGCGTGTTTGTTTACAGAGTAAACACCAACCAACACTGACTGATGACAACCGTCGTCATGGAAACAGAGTTACCAGGATGTTTCAGATCGACCTTTAAAAGTGTGTGTGTGTGTGTGTGTGTGTGTGTTACTCACGTCGACGTAGTTGGCGTTGATGTAGTCCGAGCCGCTCTCCCCATCCTGAGGCTGCAGGCGCACACGCGAGTGGTCATCTAACGCACGCACGCGCGCGCACACACACACACACACACACACACAGTGTTAATTGGTCTGTGTGTTGTCGTGGTGAAGCTGAACATAATCACCTCTAATTAGCTTCTGCTGAATAAACGATCTAATAATAAATTAATAACCACTTCATTACAGTCATTCATCTAAATTATATGAACAAACTGAATCAGAAACACCAGAGACCCTGAGTGTGTGTGTGTGACTGTGCGTGTGTGTGAGTGTATGTGTGTGGTAATGTTTTGTGTACATACATTATTAATTTTCTTTTTAAAAATTAATTTCTAATACTCAAATAAAACACAACAAAGACGCTTCAATAAAGTTTTATCTCTCTTACACACTTAATCATCTTTGTTCTCATTTGCAAACCAACAAGTCCCAAGACCACATCCAAGTCTAGACCCAAGACCACATCCAAGTCTAGACCCAAGACCACATCCATGTCTAGACCCAAGACCAGATCCAAGTCTAGACCCAAGACCACATCCAAGTCTAGACCCAAGACCACATCCAAGTCTAGACCCAAGACCACATCCAAGTCTAGACCCAAGACCACATCCATGTCTAGACCCAAGACCAGATCCAAGTCTAGACCCAAGACCACATCCAAGTCTAGACCCAAGACCAGATCCAAGTCTAGACCCAAGACCACATCCAAGTCTAGACCCAAGACCACATCCAAGTCTAGACCCAAGACCACATCCAAGTCTAGACCCAAGACCAGATCCAAGTCTAGACCCAAGACCAGATCCAAGTCTAGACCCAAGACCAGATCCAAGTCTAGACCCAAGACCAGATCCAAGTCTAGACACAAGACCACATCCAAGTCTAGACCCAAGACCAGATCCAAGTCTAGACCCAAGACCAGATCCAAGTCTAGACCCAAGACCAGATCCAAGTCTAGACCCAAGACCAGATCCAAGTCTAGACACAAGACCACATCCAAGTCTAGACCCAAGACCAGATCCAAGTCTAGACCCAAGACCAGATCCAAGTCTAGACCCAAGACCAGATCCAAGTCTAGACCCAAGACCAGACAAACAAATCCCAAATTTGGATGAGTTCCGGGCCAAGATCAACAATGCCCAAGTGGACTAACAAGTCCCGGGTCAATACCACTACTATCTAACATAGATATCTGGACCAAGTCAAAAGTCAGCACCGACCATGATGTGATCATTAACGTGTATTGATCCGGTCAACTATGTTATAACGTAACAGCCTGAAGGAGGTCGCATTGATTTAGTTTTGAACCGATTGATTTGTTTTCTGTTTGAAGTAAAACACAAAAGTGTCATTCATCTGAGCAGCTGATGCCTGCAGCTGATTGGCTGTCACCGCTGTCACTGTTATCTGAACACACACACACACACACACACACACACACACACACACACACTCAAATAGGTGTGTGTGTTACTGGCTGGTGTTATTATGAAGAGTGTCCCTGCAGGCCACCGTAGCTCGCAGCTGGCTCCATCACACCTCATTAGCATAATTACCCCACCCCAGGACAGTGTGTGTGTGTGTGTGTGTGTGTTGATGTTAGCCGGCAGCTGAAACTGAGCAGCTGTCAACACTAACTTTCTGGGACGTTAGCACGTTAGCTTCAGCAGTTCAGTGACGTGTTTTTGAGACCTGGAGCTGTGCGATGATAAAAACTGACATGAAATCAGTTTTTCGTCAGCCTGACAGTGAAAAACCAACAACAAACGGGCTCCGGCAGCTTCATGTCGACGGTCCGTCCTGCTCTTCATACACTGACTTAGCTCGATTCAGGGGAGGTAACAATGTTTCTGAGAGGCTCTGACGCTCCTACATGACAATCCTGAACTTCACATATTGAACTTTAACAACACAAAGGAACAGATGAAGCCTCCAGTTTAACCCAGTCACTGATTCTCACTTGGGACTTGTTGTTCTGACTGCCAGATGTGAACATGAGACCAACAACAAACACACTATCAGTAAAAAAACCTTTTGTGGATCTGAAAGTGACCCAGGTTCGGTGGGTTTGTTGCTGGAGAAGGTTAAACTACTAACAGTGAGGTTAACTCGACAGCTAAATGTGACAGGCAGGATGTGAACGAATGTGAGACCATCAACCTTATTACAACACTTACAACACAGAAACGTCAAAAGTCAAAAGTCACAAATATCTTAAAGGGGAAAGACAAAGACAAAGCAGTTCTTCCAACGACCCGGGGCGCATGTATACAAATATAAGAATATACTGTATGTTCTGTAAGAAAACAGTGGCAGAACTGTATCGGACTGGTTATTGGTTTATAAAGAGGATGAGACATGGAGATTATGATAGTCTGGGATGAACACACGTGTCATCTAGTTAATTTAACTCTTAGTCTTGTTAATGGTCTAGCTGACTGCCGCAGTGCCCATGAGCCTGTCATTCAGCTCTGAAACACAGTCAGACAGGTAGAGCTCTGAAACAAGCCGACTCAAATGAACACTGCGTGGGTACATACAGGCGATGATGTTTCCGTAGCGATTCTTCATGCGGTTCTCGTCCTTCTTGGCTGAATCCCACGGAGCCGACTGTCCCTCGAAAAAACTCTGAAAAGACAAAAAGCCAGAGTTTGTTTAAAAGGAAAACAGATCGAGAGTGATGAAACTCAGTGAATGCTTCATGAATAATGCAGAGGATGTGTTTGATTTCCTGTTCTCTCCCTGAACACACACACAGGCCTGAGAGTTACGGTCAGAGCAGATGATTAAGTCCAATTATGAGAAAGAGGCTCAGAGAGAAGCCCGAGGCGTCCAAACACACTCTGATCGCTGTTTGTGAGAGTCCTCCGACTGCTCTGTGCTGAGACAACACTTTAACACCAAAACATTATTATTAAATATTAAGTCACTAGTTCACATAATCAGTTAAAACACTCTGAACCAACACATCGACAGTCAGAGTCTCATCCAGATTCAGCTGAGATTGTTTTCAAACCGTCTGACGAGAAGAAAAGACGAAAACAGTTAAACTGCTCAACTGTGGTTTCATATCCTGTCATCTGTCTATTTAAGGCTGTCTGTCTGTCTCTTTGTGGCTGTCTGTCTCTTTGTGGCTGTTTGTCTCTTTGTGGCTGTCTGTCTCTTTGTGGCTGTCTGTCTCTTTGTGGCTGTTTGTCTCTTTGTGGCTGTCTGTCTCTTTGTGGCTGTCTGTCTCTTTGTGGCTGTCTGTCTCTTTGTGGCTGTTTGTCTCTTTGTGGCTGTCTGTCTCTTTGTGGCTGTCTGTCTCTTTGTGGCTGTCTGTCTCTTTGTGGCTGTTTGTCTCTTTGTGGCTGTCTGTCTCTTTGTGGCTGTCTGTCTCTTTGTGGCTGTCTGTCTCTTTGTGGCTGTTTGTCTCTTTGTGGCTGTCTGTCTCTTTGTGGTGGTTTTGTGTTTCTGAGTGGTCGTTTCGATCTATCATAACTGCAGACTGTGATGAAGGAGCTCACACACACTTTCATCCACAGCAGGTTTCCTGGGTCGCTCATTAAAATGCCTGCAGACAGTTTGTGTGTGTGTGTGTGTGTGTGACAGGAGTCTAACAGCTCCAGACATCCATCAAACTGAGAGGTGAGTGATGTCACACACACACTACACACACTCAGCTCTCCATGACTGACAGTGAGGAACAAAGGGAGGAAAAAATAAAAAAGAGAAAAGAATCGAAGGAATGAACTAATGACTGCACTCTGTGTGTGTGTGTGTGTGTGTGTGTGTGTGTGTGTGTGTGTGTGTGTGTGTGTGTGTGTGGTTGTTCCGTCAGTTCAGTTTGTGTCAGACGCTAATGCTAATTCTTCCCTGACACCACCAAGAGACCTCAAAGGTCAAAGGTCATGTCTTCTGTGACCCCTAGTGGTTTAGGTCCCTGTTCACTTCTGTATCATGCTGCCACTGCAGTATACATTTATATGTATGCAATATCTTAGATAGATAGATAGATAGATAGATAGATAGATAGATAGATAGATAGATAGATAGATAGATAGATGTATAGATAGATAGATGTATAGATAGATAGATGTATAGATAGATAGATATATAGATAGTTAGATAGATAGATAGATAGATAGATAGATAGATAGATAGATAGATAGATAGATAGATAGATAGATAGATGTATAGATGTATAGATGTATAGATATATAGATAGATAGATAGATAGATAGATAGATAGATAGATGTATAGATGTATAGATAGATAGATGTATAGATAGATAGATAGATAGATAGATAGATAGATAGATAGATAGATAGATAGATAGATAGATAGATAGATAGATAGATAGATGTATAGATGTATAGATAGATAGATGTATAGATAGATAGATAGATAGATAGATAGATAGATAGATAGATAGATAGATAGATAGATAGATAGATGTATAGATAGATAGATAGATAGATAGATAGATAGATAGATAGATAGATAGATAGATAGATAGATAGATAGATAGATGTATAGATGTATAGATAGATAGATGTATAGATAGATAGATGTATAGATAGATAGATAGATGTATAGATGTATAGATAGATAGATGTATAGATAGATAGATGTATAGATAGATAGATGTATAGATAGATAGATAGATGTATAGATGTATAGATAGATAGATGTATAGATAGATAGATGTATAGATAGATAGATGTATAGATAGATAGATGTATAGATGTATAGATAGATAGATAGACATCTGATGTTTGAAATCTCAGCTGCTTCAGTTGTTCAGCAGAACGCTGCAACTCTGTTTGAGTGTGAAGCTCCAGAACTGTTCTGTGGACTACGACACTTCACCTGACAGCATAGAGGATGACTGAGGTTACGGTTTTGGGTGAAGTGTTCCTTTAAAGTGCACTTCAGTAGACTGTGTACAGCTTCAGCGGCTTCAGCATGGTGGAGCTTTAATGAGAGAGGACACACTCATTAAGCTGCTCCATCAGCAGGCTGGGTGTTGAACAGTGTTAACCAGGCTGGTGTTGTGATGTAAGTGCAGGTGTGCTGCTCAGGTACAACATGACTCTGTGAATGAAACATGGTGGTCGTTCTCCTGCTTCTCTCAAATATAATCGATCCAGAAACACATGAATCAAACAGCATCTGGTGAAACGTTCTCATCCAACAAACATGCTCGTCTGGCTGTTAGCGACTGACAGATGGAAGCTGACAATCACTGAACCAGGTGCACAGAAACATGGTGACTCTCAGCCTCAGTTTGTCTCTTGTGTGTTAGCATTAATGCTACGTTCAGGTCCCAGTGGCAACTGTCTGTTTGTGGTAAAGATAAATACTGCCAACCGCACTTCTTGCTGTTCTGGGAGGTTAAAATATTCTGTTGCTGAGTTCAAACAAAGGTAAAATATTTGTTCAATAGTGTTTGAGGATTCAGGAGAAGCCTTCAGAACAGCAGGAAGTTTATTCAGCCACAAACATCAGTGTGTGTTTATTCTTCAGACACACTGAAGGTTACCTCCAAGACTCCAATGCAATGCTAATACAAACTGAAGCTAAGCTAACATACATCAGTTAGACATTCAGCTGCAGTGCTAATGTGTGTGTGCTGGGCATTAGCTAGCATCTAGTCTCTAATCTAGTTGACAAGAACACAGGATGTTAAGAATCTGAAAACCAAGAAGGTGTCTTACCTCATTAAGCTGTCCAATCAGATTAATTAGTAAAGGAGAAGCATGTAGGGAGATAACAATCATCAGCTGGATGTCTGCTCAACTCACTACTGCAGCACGTAACATCACCAATCAATTCATAGATCAATCACTGGATTTAAAATCTACAGACAAGGATTAAAACCACATGAAAGAATTTTACTTTCCTCAAATTCTCACATTTATTTTGAAAATCCAGATTTTAAACTGAAAATCCTGAGAATAAAGTCAGAACGGCCATACATCTGACACCACTTCATCTTTCTGTGTGGCCCTGATCCTCTTCTATAGATACTAATCAATGATGATGTCATGTTACTGATCGGGATGAGAAGCAGCTGGTGCTCATGTGTCACAGTAATGAAACACTCATGTCAAATCTCAAATCAGATTACAGAACAACAAACATTTCACAGTCTTTTCAAGCATTTGGATCAAAATTTAAACACATTTCAGTTGCGACCATGTTTCCATCAACACCAGTGTGACCAGTGTGACCAGTGTGACCTGTTACTGCTGTTACTGGTTGATTTAATTTTTCTTCACCTGTTTAAAGAACAAAATACAGAAGAAACTCATTTCACAGCTACAGAAAGTGTTTCTGAATCACAAGAGATGAAATTTCACTTTCAGAGGCTGAGTCGGCTCGATGGAACTAAATTATGTGTCTGTTTCATTATTACTGTCAATAAATACATTAAAAAATGTGTTTCTGGTTACCATGGCAACACATGTTGGGATGTTAGTTGAGTATAATGTAAACTGTATAATGTCCTGTGGAAGACAGAATGTTCCCACTCATCAGAACAAAGTAACGGCCCATCAGAGACAGGCCTGTCCTGACTCCAGTAGAATTATGACATTGGAACTTGTTGTGGATATTGATTAGTGTTTACAGAAACCAATAGCACTAAATGTGCGTTACATCCCTCGCCATGCAGCCAGCAGTCTGCAGACTGTTCAGACCAGTAACAGCCTGCAGTACCGGTTCTGCTCCTGGTACTCTGGACCTCTAACTGCTCTGCACAGCTGACGGAGCTAAGGAGCGACCAACAGCTACATTCAGCAGCTCGGGTTAGCGCTTCCTTTGAAATAATTATGATTATAATAAGACAATAACAAGAATCCACAAAAGACCTCGGTACTACAACTGTCCTCTGTCGTTCTCAGGCTGCATACAGTTGTGTGTTATAGTTATAAAGTCGTGTAGTGAACATGTAGAACAGGCTCTTCGTCCTGACGTCGGCTCTAACGAGGGCATGCAGGTGAGATAACGAGCAACACCTGAGGGAAACAGTTTACACTGACTTAGACTTCAAACCCAGAATGAGATTAAATGTTCTGCTGAAATTAGAGTATTTGATAAGATTTAAATGTTTAACAATGTTCAACATATTTTTGTATATTCTTCTGTCAATAAATACATTTAAGCTAAAGGTTAAAAAAAAGGTTTTTCATTTTCTCCTTCATTAGTTCCAACAGTCACAGTTCTACACTGGACTCACTCTGGTTTACTGGACTCACTCTGGTTTACTGGACTCACTCTGGTTTACTGGACTCACTCTGGGTTACTGGACTCACTCTGGTTTACTGGACTCACTCTGGTTTACTGGACTCACTCTGGTTTACTGGACTCACTCTGGTTTACTGGACTCACTCTGGTTTACTGGACTCACTCTGGTTTACTGGACTCACTCTGGTTTAGAAACATTTAACCGACAGACGGATGAGGAGCGCGACAGAAACACTGAAGAACTCCTCACTGCTAACTTTCTGCAAATGTAGGGTGAAAACACTCCTGGTGTGTGTGTGTGTGTGTGTGTGTGTGTGTGGTTGTGTGTGTGTACTCAGTATGTATAATGGATTAGCCCTGAGGGCAGCCCACTAGCAGGCAACCAGACCTGAACACACACACACACACACACACACACACACATATATATACACAAGCTATTCCCTGTTTTGGCCCATTAGCTGGAGGGAAGATCTATAATGTATGTCCGTGTGTGTGTGTGTGTGTGTGTGTGTGTGTGTGTGTGTGTGTGTGTGTGTGTGTGTGTGTGTGTGTGTGTTCAGGTAAGTAACATCCATTACTAAGTTTCTCTACTGATGAAAATGGGTAAACATGTGGGGTGCACACACAAACACACACACACACACACACACACACACACACACACACACACACACACACACACGCTCACGTACACACACTCTGCAGTGCTGCTGCTTTGAGTTTCTTTCTTTCTCCACTAATGAAACAATTAGTTGATTCATTGATAATCAACAATGTTTTAAAACGATCAAAGAAGCGCTCGCTGGATATTTCATATTTCATGCTGAATATTTGGATGACGACATTAGAAAACTTCACCTAGGAGTATTCGGTATTTTTTTTATATTTTATGAATATTAACTGATAAACTGCAGAAATCAATGACTGATTACTGAAACGTGTCCTTCAGGTGACGTGAGGTTTATTCAGAGACGAATCCATCAATGGAATACACAGAAACACAGCGACCTCGCCGTGTCTCAGTCCGTCTGTCCTGTTTGAGTCGCGTTTATAATATAATACATTTATAATATATTTACAATATAACATATTTATACTTAAACATATTTACAATATAACATATTTACAATATCAACGTGTTGATGAAACATCACGTCTGTCCTGATAACTACACAAACAATGGACGACTCACAAACAGCCGTGACCTCAATCTCCTCACAAACTCATCATTTACAAAAATCATCACACATGTAAAATTATAAATAATTGTTTATTTCTTCACTAAAGTCTTTTAACAAAACATCTTCCAGCTCTGAAACTGAAGTATTGACTCTTTATTTCATCGCTTCAGTTTGTCTTATTATTATTATTATTATTATTATTATTATTATTATTATTATCATTATTATCATCATCATTATTATTATTATTATTATTATTATTATGTTTTCACAGCTGTTTCAGTCCTCATGTAAACAGCTGAAGTATTGCTGTCAGAGGTGATATGTCGCTTGTTGTTCAGTGTGTGTGTGTGTGTGTGTGTGTGTGTGTGTGTGTGTGTGTCCTCCTCACCTCGTACTCCTCCTTGAAGCCGTATCCTTCAGCACATTTCATCTGTGTGATGTGCTGCAGCAGGTCGGCCACTCGGATGGCCGGGTGCAGCTGACCCGTCTGGTAGGGCAGCGCCTCCCGCTCCGACTCGCGCTGCTTGTAGTGGGACTGGACCAGGCTGCTGGTTTCACTGGTCATGGTGTGGCTGTCATCTGTGGGAGGAGGAGGAGACACGCGGGTCAGACTCAAGCTGCAGTCACCAGACACACACACACAGTACACATATGATGCATGATTATGTTGGATGGCATGGACTGGACCAGACTGACCCGGGTCAGAGGTCACAAGTGTTTACATCTAACATTTCCTCTAACTCATCATGAATGTGTCAGCAGCTGTTTGAGTCACACTGAAGTCAGATTAAGTTCTTTAGATTAAGATTAAATCTGTACATGAAGTGTTTTGATCATCAGTGTACTGATCAGCCAAAACTTCCACCAGAGTGGCCGATGTTCCTCATTCAGTTTGAGAAACACCGGCCAAACAGCCGGAAGATCATTGACTTATCTGATCAGATTGTCGCATTATCAACAAAAAGGACCAATGAACCAGCAGGAATGAGCCCTGGTCCACATCCACAGCTACGTGTTACCATGACGATGGAGATGACTGGCACAAACATCATGTTACATCAAATCACATGACCGCAGAGAGGATGGTGATTGGCTGGTTCTTTTCACACTGCTGCCATAACCATCAATCAACAATCAATAATCTGATCGAACTAGATGGAGTTTTAGTGCCAATCCCTTTGAAGATAGGAACTACTGACAGGTCCAGATCCAGTACAGCATGGTACTAGATCCAGTTCAGTATTGTATAAGTGCTGGTCTGGATCCAGTACAATGTGGTTAAAGTACTGGTTCAGATCTAGTACAGCAAGTTATAAGTACTGGTTCACACTCAGTACAGCATGGTGTAAGTACTGGTCCAGTTCCAGTTCACCATGGCATGAGATCCAGTACAAAATGGTATGAACACTGGTCCAGATCTAGTACAGCACGAGAACGGGACGTGGTCCAGGTTCTGGGAGCTGCAGTGTGAAAAGAGCAGAGATTTCAGAGTCCTGGAACAGAACAAACTGGTTTCACCATCAAACAAAGGTCCAGGACTCTGACGTGAACATTTCAGCACAGACTCGGCGGACAAACCTTCCACTACACTCTCTAACTCTAGTTCTTATTGGCTAGCCTGGGGCTGACTGACCAATCAGAAACTCTCTGATCCAAACAGCCCAACCAATCATGGCGAAGTGAGGAGATGGGTGGCGTGATGGAGGTGGTGGTAGAGGACGGATGGGACAACCACGACGACAACAACATCAACCAATCAGAGCGAGAGAGATGGCCAGAACTGAAACCTGACTGGCACGAGGTGAAATGATGGGAGGAGTTGGGCATTGTGATGTCACAATTTCACATCAGGGTAAGAATGAGGCATGGCCACGCTAACTGATGACATCACAGTGGGTTGTGGGTGTGGCTCCATGCGCAGTGGTGACAGACACCCCCCCAACATGACTCCCCCCCCAGCCCCAAATTTAACCACTTACCATTAATGGGCACTTTACATAGAGAAGATAGAAGAGAAGAAGAAGAGAGGAGACAGGGTATAAGCAACAACTTTAGCTTTAGCTTTAGCCTGGACTTAAGCTAATCTAGTACTAACACACAGCTAACATAAATCAAACAGGAAGTAGCTCCTAGTACTGTTGTAGCTCTATTTGAACTTTTAACAGCTAGCAGCAAGTGCCTATGCTAACCTGGCTAACTGTACCCTCAGTGTAGGACTGGTAGCCTCGGCTAACGTCAGAACCTCTGGCCTGAAGAGAGAGGAGAAACAGGAATTCATGTGACAATTTGCTTCTAGTCTTCCCCTTCTTTCACCTGGACAGTAAACTAGACTAGGAGCACATTTAGCACTGCAGTTAGTGTCTGAGTTTAGCCTGAACTAATAACATGACGGCTAGTTTTAACGTAGAGAAGAGAGGTGTGATGTGTTTGTTAGGCCTTGGCTACAAAGAGCGGGAAAAAAACAAAACGTTTTCACTTCCTGTGAGCAGCTACGATGACAAAGATCAACACAGTGCAAAACAAACAGCTATGCTAAGTGAGCTCCATGTTTTAAGATCTTATCTGTTCAACACTTCTACTTCACCAGAATTCGTGAGGTAGAAAATAGAGAGCTGCAGTCCTTAAGTCCTAAAACTCAGAGATCAGTTAGCATGTTAGCATGTTAGCACTTCCTGTCCTCTCATCTCAAAGTCTGAATGTGTTTCCAGTTAAATGTGTGTAATAAGGTGTGTGACACCACAGACTGAACATATTTATGTGTTTTGTTCTCCAACATGAATCATCATTAATGTCCCACAGTTTAATTGTGAAGCTCTTCATGTGTTGAGAACAGTTAGCGGTTGCTAACAAGTGTCTGAATGAGACTACAGAGGTTGTCGGGGACATTAAACGTCCTCACAGCAACACGGAGACTCATCTACTCACTAGTCCGTCTTTACAGGCCACTTTAGTTCCACACTGTTCTAACTCTGACTTTACAACTTGGACACTGATCAGTTTATAGAAAACCTGGATAGTAATTGTGCAGTAAGACTCTTAGTGGTGGAGACGTTTCAGTCATGTGACCGTGATGTCGTCTGTTTGTAGCCTAACATTAGCTTCTTACTGCTGCTCATTTAATATATGTTCATCTGTGGAGATTTATCTAGATGAACAGAATTTTCTACAAGAATCCAAAATCCAGTTGAATAATCTCACAGCGGAACCAGAGCGATGCTAGCTTCAATTAGCTCTCTCTATTCCATTTTTTTGTTCCAGCTGTTGCTGGTTTGAATATGACGATTCTTCAGTTCAGCTGAACAGAGTTAATTTGTTTCATATAAACAGACTTTCTGACTCAAATCAAATAGTAACAAATAAATAATAAAAGGTTATTTTCAGCTCTGCTTTGTCTAGTATTAATATGATTTTAAGTAAAATAAGCACACATTAATCAGCTGGTTTGGTTTAATCAACTGTTCTTCTGTTTGTGAAGTTTGAGGTCTGATATTTTGAATGCACAGTGGAGGGTGAGCTAGCTTAGCACAGCTTGCTTGATTTGGATGAGTTCTTTCAGCTTCAGTTCATGGCGAGTAAAGAACATCTGGAATCCCACAAACATCTGCGAGAAGCCAAGAATCTGGACCAAGACGCCCAGAGAGTAAAAGAAGCAGCTACCAGGACCTCTGACTGACTTGTCTGTTGTTCCTGCTATGATTTATTTGTTCATGTTTGTTTTCTCCCCCCGTCCACGCGGCCGTGTTGTGTCCATGCAGAGGTTGGAGGTCACAGACAGACGTGACGTCAACACGACACGCAGGAATGTTGTGGATGTGGGGATGAAGTGAAGCCCACGGTCGATTCAAACAAACCAAACGAAAGAAAAGAGGTCAAAAAGAAAAAGAAAAATAAAGAAATAAAAAAGTAACATAAATGAATAACGATAAAATAAGGAACTCATAAATCTGATAATTAAAAAAGAATACATGAAATAATAAAATGAAATAAATCAAAGCTCGAAAAACAACTTAAGGCAACTTCTGAGGTAGAGAATCAGTGTATGAGACACAAAAACTCATCCATCAAATTAAATGAATATAAGAATATAATAATTAATCTGGAGAAAAAACAAACAAACAAAAAGAATCAAAAAATCAAAAGCAGCCGAACAAGAAGCAAGCAGGAATGGATGAAGTCAAAGTATCACTCTCTCTCCTTCTCTTTCTCATTCTCTCTCTCTCTCTGTCTCACCTGTCTGTCTCTCTGTCTGTCTGCCTGTCTACCTGTCTGTCTACCTGCGCAGGTCGATCTGTCCTACAGAGGAATGAAAAGGAAAGGTGTCTCACCCAGAATGGCTGTCGGAACGAAGGGATCTGCCATCAGAACACATCAGCAGCAGACAGACAGAGAGAGAGACGGAGACAGAGACAGAGACAGAACGACAGAAAGACAGACAGGACAGAAAAGAAAGAGAAGAAGACGTGGTCAGCTGTCTACATCTGATCTGGACCCGAGCAGTTTGTCTCGTCTAGACCTCGGGTTCAGATCAACAACAGAATCAGAGTTTAACATTAGCAGATTTCAGGTCTGAGGTCTGACGGGTCTCTTCTAGAATCTCACTGTGTTCTGACATTGTTACTGCAACAGCTGACAGCAGGTCAGATTCTGCTGTGAGACCACACAGCCTCTGTCTTCACCTCCAGCTTGTCTTGACATGTGTCTATCATGGACCAATCACAGAGTTCTGAACCACAGGTTGACCCGTCTGAACACGGCTGTAGGTGTGTGTGTGTGTGTGTGAGTGTTACCTGGGTAGTAGGAGTTGGGGACGGTGGTGCTGATGGTGTTTGTCTTCAGGGTGAAGGAGGACGGAGACGACACAGCTGGACAGAGAAACAAGAAACACGTGAGACTGTTGGAAACATTCAGACCCCCTCTGATCAGTCAAAACTCCTTGTTCTCTCTTTTATTCGATGCTCTCAACTCATTCGATTTCTGATCTGTAAGGGCTCCTCTCCATCTGCCCCAAAGGTGCTGCCTCCCAGTGTTGTGCCCGATCATGTTCAGTGAACGATCGTTCATGAACTCATTCAAATTTTGGGCGATAGTGAACTGAACGTATTGTATTCTGCCTGATGAATGTTATCATGAACCCGTTTATTCTGGCATTTGTGAACACCACTCTCTCACAGTTTAACTCAGTGGTGTCAAACTGATCCAGTAAAGGGCCATGTGGCTGCAGGTTTTCATTCCAACCAAGCAAGAACACACCTGATTTGGATCAGCCAACCAATCAGCCAACCAAGCAAGAACACACCTGATTTGGATCAGCCAACCAATCAGCCAACCAAGCAAGAACACACCTGACTTGGATCACGTGTGTTCTTGCTTGGTTGGAATGAAAACCTGCAGCCACATGGCCCTTTACTGGATCAGTTTGACACCCCTGGTTTAACTTCATTCAAGAGAATGTCAGATTTCCATCGAGCCTTCCAGGCGACCCAGCTAACACACACCATAAACAGGCCCTAAGGTGTAGTGGAAAATCACCCAATCTGGCAACACCAGCCACCACAGAGTCGCACCACCGCATCATCAACATGCTAAGCATGGAGACAGAAACAAATGAAGGCAGCAGCACCACTTCAGACGCTCCCTCCACCATTAATACGGCATCTTCGTATGATTACTTAAAACAATTTATGAAAAGGTCAGTGATGATCCAGTAGGGAGAAATCTGACCTTTCTGTGTAAACTTCACCCTCCAGATTTCACGAAGCAAATCCGTACATCAACGTCAACATCAAACCTGAAACAGCACATTGAACTAAAGCATCTGGCGAGGCTTTCAAGGTCTGTGAGTGAATAAAAAAATCACGAGACATGGCAACAGCGAGCCAAAACAGATCCTCCACCACCCAAATCACATTAACGGCACAGTAGCGGCTTCGCTGTCTTCATCGCCCAGCCGCAGCTGGACAACCTGATTTTACAGTATATTGTCAGAGCTGCAGCTTCAGTGTTAAAACTGATAACATAATAGCTGACTGTGGTTCTGTATGGGCTGTGGCAATCATTTAGAAAAACAATACCTTGCAGCAACATATTGAAAAAAAAAAAAGAACTATGAACTCGTTCATTTTTGGAACTGTGAACTTGGTTCAAAATGTTAATTATGAACTATGAACTGAACTAGTTCATTCTAAAATTTGTGAACTGAACTTTGAACTAGTTCATGTAGAAAGTGAACTTTCCCAACACTGCTGCCTGTCCTCAAGACCTCTTCTTCTGGTCTAACAGCTGCTGAGAGCTGCAAGCTGCATTTGCAGCAGGCCCAAAGAACTTCTCCTCACTGCAGCGACACGAGGTTCTGCCAGTATTCCAGACCGGATAGCACCAGCAGCTGCGACGCCAAGCTTGCCAGCTAACTTCACAATCTGAGGAACACTAAGCAAGTTAGCACCGAGCTGCTATCCTGCAAAGGAGATGAGCAAACTGTTTCATCCTCTGCCGACTTTTATCAAACCTTGTGCAGCAAGAACAGCATTCAACATTGGAGTTCCAACCTTCTGCAACCACCAGCACCTTTTCTTCAAAGGTGCTGGTGGCTGATGTGCTGAACTGGGCTTAGATAGCATAACATAGCACAGCTAAGCACAGGACTTCAAACTCTGGTTGATGTGATTCATATGTGTTCAATTTATGAGTTTGTTTACTGTTTTTTGTGTTATTATGACCTCAGGTCAAGTTTGATAGTTTGCTTTCCTAGACGGCCAATTCGACGTTAGTTGAATGATGCTTCACACAGACTCAGAGTCTCTGCATGCAACTAACCTGGCATCACACACACACACACACACACACACACACACACACACACACACACACACACACACACACACTCACTCACACATATTCCTTGAGTCTTACACCCACATGTGATATCAGGGATCACCATTAAACAATGGTTTGTTCTGCCAGACAAATACACACAAAATTGGACCACACTATTGATCATAATCAATAATTATCCCTGATAATCATTAATTATTATTTATAGCCAAATTTAACCTAAATCTCCCTTTTAATGTTGCATAAACATGACTTAGTTATGCTTTGTGTAATGCAAAGCTCATATAAATGGTGCCCTGTGTGAGGCAACGTACTGTTCGATCATTCATAAATGTGCAATATTAATTTTAGCATAATTTGGACAGGGCTGCACAGTGGCCCAGTGGCTAGCACTGCTGCCTCACAGCTAGAAGATCGCCGGTTCGCATCCCAGTTGGGACGCCTGGGATCTTTCTGTGTTTGTATGTTCTCCCTGTGCAAGCGTGGGTTTTCACCGGGTACTCCGGCTTCCTCCCACAGTCCAAAAACATACTGAGGTTAATTGATCATTCTAAATTGTCCGTAGGTGTGAATGAGAGTGTGGTTGTTCGTCTCTATGTGTAGCCCTGTGATAGACTGGCGACCTGTCCAGGACGCCCTAAGTCAGCTGGGATAGGCTCCAGCCCCCCCGCGACCCTGCAGAGGATTAAGCGGCGTACATATAATGTACAGATAATGGATGGATGGATAATTTGGACAGTGCTTAAATTTGAGACCACATCTTGAACCCTTTAGCCAAAAGCCTTTACAGTGAACCACTAGTCTACTACAGGAGTAGATGATGATTTGTACTCACAAACAATTACAGTGTGGTGAAAATTGATCCATAAATCAAATTTATAACCGTTTGATTAACCAGAATCTTTTAGGTTATTAACTGCCACTTTAAGCCATTTGCTATTGCTGCTATTGATTCAAGTTGAAAGTGCTCTGTAGAAATTGTAAGAATTGCTGTTCAGCATTAGAATATCCTGTATTCAATGCATTGAAGTCAAGCTGCTGATGACTATTGAAGTGTTCCTTGTGTTAATCACAGTGTGCCACCGGCCCTGTGATACACAGAAGTTTATATCTGGCTGTTGCTGCCTTGCATTTCAGCCTGAGTCAGCAGCAGAGCCAGACAGAGCCACAGTGTGCTACCAGCCCTGTGAAACAGAAGTTTTGTACTTTAGCTGTTATTACCACGTGTTTCAGCCTGGGTCAACTTCAAGAGACAATCGTCTGATTGTTACTACCCTGCATTCCAGTTAGTGCATGTTAAAGGTTTGGTAAACAAAGTTACGCTTGGAAACTGTGTTTATCTTTACTGGCCCAGTCTTTATGCCCAGAGCCTCTAGATTGTGCCATAGCCACCCCTCCTCCACAGGAAGCTCCCCTATAGTGCAGGCCAGCACACGGTTTGGTTAGGCTGGTGTACTCCCCCCAAGCTACACTGCAGAGTGTCTGCCAAAGCAACACTGTAGTCAACCACACTGACGGTTGTTTGACAGCTTGTTTAACAATGGAGAGCCCCTGTGTAAATTGATTTATTTCTTCCTGTGTAAAACCTGTCCCGCAGGTTAAATCTCATTGAGTGCAATGAGGAGATAGAGTTCCTACTTAAGGACAGGGACATGCAGAACACATCCACAGGCAAACCAGCCTTCACAATCTGAGGAACACCAAGCAGGTTATCCTTAGTTATCCAAGTTATCCCACCGCTGCTATCCTTGTAAAGGAGAGGAGGGACCCTTTCCTCCTCTGATGACTTTCATCAGACCTTCACAGCAAGAACAGCATTTAACACTGGAATCCCAACCTTCTCCTGCAACCACCAGCACATTTTCTTCAAAATCTGGCAATGTTGAACTGGGTATCATTAATATATACAATATATTGTACAAGAGTGAATTCTGCCGACCTTTACACTGTCAAGAACTCCAACCTCCAACAACTATTACAGCTGTTATGGTAAATGTGGTTGTAGTTATTAAGTTAATTATTAATCACAGTTATAAATAGTTTGTATGAGATCGATTTAGTACATTTGCTATGTTTTCCATTCTTCAATAAATTAATTATCATTGATAGCCAAATTTAAACTAAAACCCTTTTTTAATGTTGGATAAACACTCCTTAATTGTAATGTAAGGCCCAACAAGACACATCAGAACACACACGCGCACACACACACACAGACACACACACACACACGCGCGCACACACACACACACACACACACACACACACACGCGCACACACACACACGCTCATGATGGTGATATGATCACTCACAGCAGCAGTGAGAAGACAGTGACTGCTGGAGGAGCTCAGAGGAGGAGAAAGCCTGAGGGAAGGTCGTCTCCTCCGTCCTCTAACCCTCCATCACCCCCCGGCTGCCTCTGTCAGTCCGTCACTTCATGATAAAACAGCGTCTCATCTCACCTGAAGTCACATCGTCTCTGAATATTCACCTCATTAAGACAAACTGTATCATCTACTCATCACTGTATACAGACAGACGGGGACAGGACTGTCTGCGTGTTATTATCATCTCTGTTGTCTCTGTGTCTCTGCGTGCCTTCATCTTATATGTATGTCTTTGTTTCATCTCGTCTTCGTCTCATGTGTGTCCTGTGTGATTGTCTTTGTCTTTAATCTCTCACTTCTTCTTTTGTTGTTCTTTCTTTTCTTGTCTTTGTCTCATTTCTCTGAGATCAGAGACATTGTCCCACACTGTCCCCGATCCTCCTCCACACTTTGTCTCGTACATTAGACAACACTCAGTTTTTGTTGGTGTGTATTTGTGTATTTGTGTGTGTGTGTGGTTGTGTACTCACTGTGTCCGTTGAGTGTGTGTGTGTCCACCATTGTCGTGTGTTGGGAATTGTTGACCATCAGAGTCATTTCCTGTCTGGAGCTCAGAGTCTCCTTCCTTTTCTTGGCCAACTTCCTGCAGAGACACAAACAGAGCAGGGTCAGTGCCATGACAACAACAACAACAACAACAACAACAACAACAACAACAACAACAACAACAACAACAACAGACGCCACGACACGTCAGGACTGAGACTGAAGATGTCTCTTTGATCCTTTGATCCGCTTACAGTTACATTATACATCTCTCGCTCTCTCTGAGGTGGTGGACACACACACACACACACACACACACACACACACACACACACACACACACACACACACAATGGCCTCTTATGGTATGAGTAGTGTTTCACAGTAAAGTCAGTTGTTTCTTTGTTAAGGTGGAATGAAGAGGTTTTGTTTTAGGCTCATTCATCTGTTGAGGTCTTTATGGAGGTGTCTCTGTTTTAAGGTGGTATAAGTGAGTTACATTCATACCAGTTATCACTGTGGACTCTTGTGACACTGATGGTGGCGGCTGCCATGCAAGGTGCCAACCATCACATCAGGAGCAGTTTGGGGTTCAGTGTCTTGACCAAGGACACATCAGGCCAGTGGAATCGAACCAGTGACCTTCCAACAACAAGACAGTGGCTCCACCCCCTCAGCCACAGAAGTCCGTTAGATTAGAGTTCATCTTTAATGTGAACTGAAAATGAGACCGTGAACGTTTTTCTGTAATTGCAATCGTACATTTCTGAATTAGTTCTGCCTTTTAAATATATGAGGCATAAAAAGATCACACACACACACACACACACACACACACACACACACACACACACACACACACGATTGTTTTAGTCTCTTTGGAGGATCTGATGATTTTATGTTCTCGTCTCTCTTTGAATCATCTGTTTCTCTCTATCTGGACCTCCAGAACCACTGAACAGGAGAAATATCTTTAAAAACATGCTTTCATCCTCTCGTCCATCCATTTATACACACACACACACACACACACACACACACACACACACACACACACACACACAGAAATGCTCCATCTGTTTTAAAAGCTCCACATATTTTCTCTCTTTCTATTCCGAGTGTGTGAACAAAAAAAAACATCCATTTGTCCAATTACTCACACACACACTCACGCAAACACATACACACACACACACAGTGGAAAGTTTAACCCTGACCTGAAAATGGAAAAGGAAAAAACATTGAAATATATAAATAAATATAAAAAACAGGCTTTTAAACTGAAAAGTAAGACATCAGTGAAAGCAGCTGTGTGTCTGTGTGTATGTGTGTGTGTGTGTGTGTGTGTGTGTATGTGTGTGTGTGTGTGTGTGCGTGTGTGTGTGTGTGCGTGTGTGTGTGTCAGGGTTAACATGGAGGACGGTGAAAGCACCCGAGGCGAGGCTGCCCTCCTCCCCCTCATGTCACCTATTTCTTCTTCTGTGGTTCAGTCAGACAGTGAAAACCTGCAGCGTTTCTTCTTCTCTGATTCAGACCTGAACACATAAACTCTGAGAGCCACTGCAACACAAACCTGTCTGCAGACACACAACTCACAGTGTCTCACACCAAACTGTGAGACAGACCCAAGACAGGAGACGACTGCACACTGACACATGATGAACACAAAGATATGAAAAAACTGCCACAAGGAGACAAAAGACAACAACAACGAGACAAATGACAGCCACAGAGAGACAAAGACACAGAGAGACACAGAGACAGAGAGACACAGAGAGACAAAGACACAGAGAGACAAAGACACAGAGAGACACAGAGAGACAAAGACACAGAGAGACAAAGACACAGAGAGACAAAGACACAGAGAGACACAGAGAGACAAAGACACAGAGAGACAAAGACACAGAGAGACAAAGACACAGAGAGACAAAGACACAGAGAGACAAAGACACAGAGAGACAAAGCAGAACAACTGTCTTCACTCTAAACAAACATTTTAGTTTTAGTATTTTTCAAACAGTTTTTCTGTCTGTGTTTGTCTCTCACTTTCCTGCAGAGCCGAGACGACCTCTCTGATTCCAATCAGCCGTCCTGACCTTCGACCTCTGAACCGTCCACACAGACACACACACACACACACACACACACACACACACACACACACACACTCTCTCTCTCTCTCTCTCTAAAGATACACTATATTACCAAAAGTATTCGCTCACCCATTCAAATGATCAGAATCAGGTGTTCTAATCACTTGGCCTGGCCCCAGGTGTATAAATTCAAGCACTCAGGCATGCAGACTGTGAAACAAGACATTTGTGAAAGAATGGGCCGCTCTCAGGAGCTCAGTGAATTCCAGCGTGGAACTGTCATAGGATGCTACTTGTGCAACAAATCCAGTCGTGAAATTTCCTCGCTCCTAAATATTCCACAGTCAACTGTCAGCTCTATTATAACAAAATGGAAGCGTTTGGGAACAACAGCAACTCAGCCACGAAGTGGTAGGCCACGTAAAGTGACGGAGAGGGGTCAGCGGATGCTGAAGCGCATAGTGCAAAGAGGTCGCCGACTTTCTGCACAGTCAATTGCTAGAGAGCTACAAACTTCATGTGACCTTCAGATTAGCCCAAGTACAGTACGCAGAGAGCTTCATGGAATGGGTTTCCATGGCCGAGCAGCTGCAGCCAAGCCACACATCACCAAGTGCAATGCAAGGCGTCGGATGCAATGGTGTAAAGCACGCCGTCACTGGCCTCTAGAGCAGTGGAGACGCGTTCTCTGGAGTGATGAATCACGCTTTTCCATCTGGCAATCTGATGGACGAGTCTGGGTTTGGAGGTTGCCAGGAGAACGGTACATTTCAGATTGCATTGTGCCAACTGTGAAATTTGGTGGAGGAGGAATTATGGTATGGGGTTGTTTTTCAGGAGCTGGGCTTGGCCCCTTAGTTCCAGTGAAAGGAACATTGAATGCTTCAGGACACCAAAACATTTTGGACAATTCCATGCTCCCAACCTTGTGGGAACAGTTTGGAGCGGGCCCCTTCCTCTTCCAACATGACTGTGCACCAGTGCACAAAGCAAGGTCCATAAAGACGTGGATGACAGAGTCTGGTGTGGATGAACTTGACTGGCCTGCACAGAGTCCTGACCTGAACCCGATAGAACACCTTTGGGATGAATTAGAGCGGAGACTGAGAGCCAGGCCTTCTCGACCAACATCAGTGTGTGACCTCACCAATGCGCTTTTGGAAGAATGGTCAAAAATTCCTATAAACACTCTCCTCAACCTTGTGGACAGTCTTCCCAGAAGAGTTGAAGCTGTAATAGCTGCAAAAGGTGGACCGACATCATATTGAATTCTATGAGTTAGGAATGGGATGGCACTTCAGTTCATAGAATGAGTAAAGGCAGGTGAGCGAATACTTTTGGTAATATAGTGTATGAGTGAATAGAGGGAGTTTATAAAGATGCACTGCAGTGATACAGCTTTTATATGTTTTCATATCTGAATTCAATGGAGACTGACTGACTGTGTGTGTGTGTGTGTGTGTGTGTGTGTGTGTGTGTGTGTGTGTGTGTGTGTCATGACATCATCAGCAGGGTGTCGGGGGTTGATTGATTTAGCAACACTTAACATTAACACACACACACACACACACACAGATGCATGTCAAGACTAATCTATGCTAATCTAATGAGCGACAGGACAATACTGTTAGCAGTAATGGATGTCAGTGTGTGTGTGTGTGTGCGTGTGTGTGTGTGTGTGCATGCGTGTGTGTGTGTGTGTGTGCATGCGTGTGTGTGTGTGTGTGCATGCCTGTGTGTGTGTGTGTGTGTGTGTAGGTGTATCTCTCCTTGTAACGATCATTTGATCAGACAGGTTTATTACACCCGGCTAATTCTATTAACCCTGCTCCACTGCCCACACACACACACACACACACACACACACACACACACACAGTCTCTCCTCCTTCAGGAACATTAGACTGAGCCGTCCACATACTTCTGTCCACGTGTGGTGGTTGTGACTCACTGAGGCAGAAAGACTGAAGAACTCTGCAGACCAGCCTGATGATCAATGCATCAGTTTATTGATCTCCTCATGATGAAGCTGATCACTACAGGTCACATCATGTCTTCAGCTGCTGTGTTCAGATTCTATTGGACTGAAACTGTGCATAAACACACACACACTGAACCAGTTTAGTGTGTGTGTGTGTGTGTGTGTGTGTGTGTCGATGTAAAACAGCTGTTCCACACGAAACGATGAACACACACACACACACACACACACACAGTGACCTGAGGAGGAGTGTGTGAGTACTTCCTGTCTCCCTGAGGAGGCGTCGGTTGGAGATAATTCAGCTCTAACCTGGAGGGAAACTCAGGTTTCTCTCCTGCATCTCACACAGTTATTGATCAAAAAGTCGAGTTTCACCATTTTTATTTTTACTTTTCACATCAGAGCTGAAACAAGAAACAGAAGCTTCCACTCAGCAGTGAGCCAATCAGGAGGAGGAAACTGGAGGCGAGCGACGGTGAACTTGTTCCTCAGATACTGCAGGTGAAACTGCCGCTGAACAACAAGTACACTCACTGAAGTCAGATACAGATCGATGTGTGCTGATGTATCGACCACAGGGAGACAAAGACCACCTCGCAGAGACAAAGACCACCTCGCAGAGACAAAGACCACCTCGCAGAGACAGAAACCACCTCGCAGAGACAAAGACCACCTCGCAGAGACAGAAACCACCTCGCAGAGACAGAAACCACCTCGCAGAGACAAAGACCACCTCACAGAGACAAAGACCACCTCGCAGAGACAGAAACCACCTCGCAGAGACAAAGACCACCTCACAGAGACAGAAACCACCTCGCAGAGACAGAAACCACCTCGCAGAGACAAAGACCACCTCACAGAGACAGAAACCACCTCGCAGAGACAGAAACCACCTCGCAGAGACAAAGACCACCTTGCAGAGACAGAAACCACCTCGCAGAGACAAAGACCACCTCGCAGAGACAGAAACCACCTCGCAGAGACAAAGACCACCTCGCAGAGACAGAAACCACCTCGCAGAGACAGAAACCACCTCGCAGAGACAGAAACCACCTCGCAGAGACAAAGACCACCTCACAGAGACAGAAACCACCTCGCAGAGACAAAGACCACCTTGCAGAGACAGAAACCACCTCGCAGAGACAAAGACCACCTCGCAGAGACAAAGACCACCTCACAGAGACAGAAACCACCTCGCAGAGACAGAAACCAGAAAGAGACAAAATAACCGCACAGAGATGAAAGAAAACTTGTCGTGTTGCAGAGACATGTTTTGAAGTATGCTAACCAGATAGGTCCGAGCCATCCAGTCCACAAAGCCAAACAATACAACGGCTGGCTGCATGTTTCACTGTGTCTCCCAGCTAACAGCAGCTACAGCTAGCAGCAGTTAGCAGACACACTGGTGATTGGCTGTTTGAGTATGAATTCAACATGGGTGAATTCTTCAATGCTGTTCCGTGTTTAAGTTAGCGTCGACACTAATCTAGTTTCATACTGCAGCTGTGTCGATGTTTATCTTAATCACTCTGATGACACTCTGATGTCACTGTGATGTCACTCTGATGTCCAATCAACAGATATTGTTACAGGAAAAAGAACATTTTCACTTCCTGTGGCCAATCAGGGAGAACATCTTAAAAACTGTTTTTTCTTGTAAGAAGACCTGTTAATGCAGTGTTTATTTTCTTGTTGTCTCTGTTTTTTGTTTGTTTTTAACACATTCTACACAATAGCAAAGATGCTAACAGCTAAAAACAGCTAATGCTAATCACCAAACAAGAGGGTATAGGAGGACGAAGCGTTACCAGTTTTAACCCTGATCTGTAGTACGCAGTAATAACAGTGACATCTGGTGTTCAAACATAACGTTAAAACAAACATAGTGAAGGTCAAAGGTCACAGTTAAAGTTAGAGGCAAAAGTCAAAGGTTGGGTAGAACGGTGTAATCATGCAGTAAAAGTTAGGATCAAGGATTTGATTGGTGGTTGAATGGAGGGGTCAGAGAGGACACAGGTGAAGAGGGGACCAATGATAGAGCCTGGACTAAAGGCGAGCTCAGGCTCATATTCAGTGTCAGGGGTCAGGGGTCAAAGTTCAGGGGTCAAAGTTCAGGGACTAAGGAGCAAAGTTATGAAAATTATTAGAATCATGATAGATGTGAAAATCTGTGGTGAAGGCTCGGGTCGTGATTGAAAGGTAAGAGGTATCAAAGGGCGGTCAGAGGTTGAGATTCACAGGTGAACACGACACATGGTCGGGATGAACTAAGGGGTGAACAGGGGTCACAGGTTTAGGATCAGGGGTCACAGGTTTAGGATCAGGAGTCACAGGCTTAGGATCAGGAGTCACAGGTTTAGGATCAGGAGTCACAGGTTTAGGATCAGGAGTCACAGGTTTAGGATCAGGAGTCACAGGTTTAGGATCAGGAGTCACAGGTTTAGGATCAGGAGTCACAGGTTTAGGATCAGGGGTCACAGGTAAGCAGGGACACAGGAAGGACAGACTTGGAGTTCAGGGTTTCAGGTGTTGAGGGTTGATGTTAGGGTGAAGGTGAAGGTCACAGGTGAGAGGTCAGAGGTCAAACAGGTTACTTACAGGTAATAAGTGTAGGAGTGATAATTTCTTCGTCTGAGTGGTGGGGGTGCAGAGCAGAGGGAGGGATGGAATGGAGGGAAAGAAAAACAGAAAAACAGAAAAAGGAAAACAACAGATTAATGTCTCGGAGAGAAAACAGAACAGATGAGTTAAATTATTGTGTGTGGAGGTGGAGGAGTGGAGAGTGGTGATAGGCTGGTATCATGTGTCAATCAAAGTGTGGAGGGGGAGGGGACACATCTGATTAGAGGTGAACGTGTGAAATGAAACTTCCACCTGAACAGCACCAGATGTGAACTGTCCAGCAGAAGTTCTCAGCAGTAACTGGTTTCTGTCATCAGTACCATCGATACATTTAAAAGATAAAACACAGGGTCTTAATCTGACACATTTTATAGTTTCAGTACATGTTGCTGTAATACTCACAAACTCTAATGGCGGTATTGTTTAAACACTGTACTTCTACACGGTGGTACTGCTGCTGCTACTTCATAAAGGATCCGAGTTCTTCTTGCACCAGCAGAATCTTTTTTTGGGGGTTAATCCTGATGAGTGAAGTATAAATATTCTGTGACAGAAATGGTGTAATTATCCTTTAATCACATGCAGAACTCCTCAGAGCCACTCTGTCGAGATCGTCCCTGCACCCATCAGCTGTATCAGGGTGTAGTAACACACTGTGTCGGATCACCCTGCAGCCAATCACAGTTTAAACAGCCAGCGTCCTATTTTCACTCCTGCTGTAATGAGTCTGACCTCCGTCTGCTCACAGTGTGGAAATCAAACGCACCCCGTCAACATTAAAAAGCTCATTAGAGACGGAACCACCGCCTCTCTCTCTCTCTAATATCTGTTACAGAGATCAGAGCTCGATCGGCCCGACAGACAAGTCCGACTGAAACTCACTACGTTGCACCAACACACACACACACACACACACACACACACCCGGGCTCTCTTTGTATAAATGTGTGTGTGTCTCTGTAGCCTGAAGCCATTCAGCTCGAGGCGACTGGAAAAAAAAAACAAAGAATAAAACGTTCTTTCATCTAAATTTCTCTCTTATCGTCGACGTTCTCCAAACACAGAGGCCTTTCTCTCTGTGTTTAAGAGTGTGTGTGTGTGTGTGTGTTTGTGGAGGATACATAGTGTGTGTGTGTGTGTGTGTGTGTGTGTGTGTGTGTGTGTGTGTGTGTGTGTCTGTGTGTGTGTGTGTGTCCCAGTGGGGATGTGTGTTTGATGTTGGAGAATAAAGTCGGTCTACATATAGTTTAATGGTGATTACTGCTGCAATCTGCTCCATTATTCATCCTCATCATCCTCTGTCATTCTGTGTGTGTGTGTGCGTGTGTGTGTGGCTTTGAAGTCACTTCATTTATCTACAGATTAAACACATGTAATATAAAATAATACCATTATGACAGTATTAGCCGGGCGGGGAGTCAAATTACTTTCACACTGAATCTACAGATTCACTCAGTTTGTTGAATTCACTGGAAAAACACAATCAAATGATCCCATATCAACCTCTTAGTATCTAAATTAAATGATCGTGAAGCTGATCGTTAGTGTGTTGAGAGAGTGAAATTAATCACATAAACACGACTGACTCACATTAAACCGGACTGTGTTTCTGAGCCGGTTCTGGAGGTCAGAAGTCTCAGGAGTTATGAACTAACAACTGACCAGCAGACAGAAACACTGCTGACAACAAACGTTGGATATGAACAAGTTCCACTGAAAACAATAATTAACAATATCTACCAGTAAAGGATCTCCGGCTGTTTAACACACAAACTACTGTGAACAACTACTGTAACATCAACTCACAGTTCTGGTTTCCTGCTCAAGATACTTGAGATCCAGTTAACATTAATGACTGTCATTGCTGTAATAATAATAATATTAATAATAATTAATTTCCATTAGTAGAATGGTTCAGACATTCAGCTCGTCACGAGACCAACGAACTTTACAACAAGGAGGAGCCGCCTGTTCATCATCCTCATCATCCTCATGATCATCATCATCATCGTCCTCATCCTCATCATCCTCATCATCATCATCATCCTCATCATCCTCATCATCGTCCTCATCCTCATCCTCATCATCCTCATCCTCATCCTCATCATCATCATCATCCTCATCATCCTCATGATCATCATCATCATCATCCTCATCATCATCATCATCCTCATCCTCATCATCCTCATCATCCTCATCCTCATGATTATCATCATCATCATCATCCTCATCATCATCATCATCCTCATCATCCTCATCATCGTCCTCATCCTCATCCTCATCATCCTCATCATCGTCCTCATCCTCATCCTCATCATCCTCATCCTCATCATCATCATCATCCTCATCATCCTCATCATCCTCATCTTCATGATCATCATCATCCTCATCCTCATCATCCTCATCATCGTCCTCATCCTCATCATCATCCTCATCATCATCCTCATGATCATCATCATCACCATCATCATCCTCATCATCCTCATCATCATCCTCATCCTCATCCTCATCATCATCCTCATCCTCATCATCATCCTCATCCTCATCCTCATCATCATCCTCATCATCCTCATCATCATCCTCATCATCGGCCTCATCATCATCATCATCATCATCATCATGCCTCAAACATAAAGTGCAAAGAATAAACATACAAAATACCAAAAATAAAAATAGCTCTTTTAAATTACAGAGGCAGCAAAACATTTATCTAATGAGCAGAAAAAAACATCAACAACAAATGTTAACGTGACCAACACAGACCAACACAGTTGTGAGTGAGTGCGTGTGTGTGTGTGTGTGCGCGCGCATGTGTGTGTGTAAAATTCTTACCGTTTCTTCATCAGCAGGATGACTCCGAGGAAGATGATGATGAAGAGCAGGACGCCAGCAATGGATCCAGCAATCTTCACTGTGTGGTCCGACTGGTTCTCCTTTTCTGGTTCTGGTTTCCTGGTCGCAGCTCCTGAAACCATCGACCAACATTAACTGTCTTAAGCCGGCTAGAAGTTAACCTGCTAACTACACATCAACCATCGCTAACTACACATCAACCATCGCTAACTACACATCAACCATCGCTAACTACACATCAACCATCACTAACTACACATCAACCATCGCTAACTACACATCAACCATCGCTAACTACACATCAACCATCACTAACTACACATCAACCATCGCTAACTACACATCAACCATCGCTAACTACACATCAACCATCGCTAACTACACATAAACCATCGCTAACTACACATCAACCATCACTAACTACACATCAACCATCGCTAACTACACATCAACCATCGCTAACTACACATCAACCATCACTAACTACACAGCAACCATCGCTAACTTTTTAAAAATCTTTATCTTTATATTTACCATCTAATACAATAAAACAACTCGTACTACAACTACTTCTTCCACCACTGCTGAATACTTTCATCTGACATTTGTGACCTTTATTTAATAATTCAGGTTTGTTTATCTGGTCTAACGAACATCATTAACCTTCTTTGCTATCAACTATCATATATTTAATCTAATGACGAATAATAACAAATATTTCCTATCAAATGATGCTAAATGATAATTACATTTATAACCTGTAGGATGATTAATTTCACAATAATTTTTACCACAACATCTTTGGTATTAATCATTATTACTTTATTTATTATCCTAAGAATGATCATTAATTATCAGTAAAACACAACATGCACTCTAATTAACCAGCATCACCTACAGTTATCTACCTGTAACATACCTCTAACTCTTCAATAAATAAATATGTCCTAATATATGCTTTTCTGACAATAACCTATAAGTCAATATTAACTACCATGATTAACCCAATAATTACCATTTACTCCCATTAAAAACAAATTGCATTAACAGCAATTAACCTGCAGTAATTCTGTCACTGGAAAATATAATTAATACCTTTGATTAACATTAAGTAGCATCAGCTGTCAAATGATATAACAATGTAAACACAATGTAAAATCTTAACGAACATCGTTAACAGTCTGAACCAGCTGTAATAACGGAGGCTGAGTATCAATTACATATTGATTAGTTGTTTTCTAATGAAGCTGCTGTTCAGACGAGCCGACAGAAGAGGAGGAGAAGACGATGTGTGACGGACGGAGAGCACAGAGTCCTTCTGACTGCATAATGTGATGAGATGTCAGAGCCATGAAAAACCCATTACCTGCACTGTGTGTGTGTGTGTGTGTGTGTGTGTGTGTCCAGGTGTAATATCCTTCCAGATGACTCTGTAGATGAGAAACGTTCAGGACGAGATGTCGCTGTAATATATGTGTGTGTCATTTCAGACCTCCAACACTTTCCCATTCAGAGGCTGACAACAGCCATCAGTCACTGTGTGTGTGTGTGCGTGTGTGTGCGAGTGCGTGTGTGTCTGTGTGTGCGCGCGTGCGCATGTGTGTCTGTGAGTGTGTGTGTGTGTGTGTGTGTGCGTGTGCGCGTGTGTGTGTGGAGTTAAACTGGTCATGACGGAGATGAGAAATTGAAAACACAGTCCTCTCCCTCTCTGTCCGTCTGCTTCTGCTGTTTTACAACAGGATAAAATCACATTGGAAACCAGTTCTGCTCCAGACTGGAACTAGAACCAGTCTAACCAGTTTTAAACTGGTCTCGACAGAAGACCTAATGTATGTGAGACAGAACCAGTACAGGAACCAGTCCAAAGCCTGATCCTGACCCAGTTGAATGCCACACTGGTCTGTACAGAACCCAGTTGAGCTGCAGTGAAACAAACTGGTTTCCAGAACAATAAATCAGCAGGATGACAGTTTTCTTTATTTTCTGTTTTCATTTCGACTCTTCAAGGTCAGACGAGCTCGACGATCAGCAGCTTCCTCTTTATCATTTCATCTCACACACACACAGACACACACAAACACACACACACACACACACACACACATGCACACACACACACAGACACACACACCCTCGGAGGCAGGGAGAGCTGCTGTTTTCAGTTTAAAGGCTATCAAAACACTGCTTTGAAGAATTTATCTGTGTGCATGTGTGTGTGTGTGCGTGTGTGTGTGTGTGTGTGTGTGTGTGTGTGCGTCACAGTGGGCCATAGAGAAGCTGTTTTTATGCGAAAGTGAAGCTGTTTTCTGCTTCGGGGCTTCAGCCAGTCACGCTGAGTGGGAGGTGCGTGTGTATGTGTGTATTAATGTGTGTGTACAAGGCAAACAGCTGCTTGAGTGTGTTTGAGGCCTGATGGTGACACAACCTCTCCCCCACACACACACACACACACACACACACACACACACACACACACACACACACACCATCATGTTGTATATGTGTGTGTATAAACAGTCGGTGGAAAGTTTCAACCTTCAGGCTGGTAAATATTTAAATGTAATTTTCTGCTGTGAATGAAAGTGTGTGTGTGTGTGTGTGTGTCCCACCTGTTCTGCTGTCTGTTGCACATTAATGAAAAGAGGATAAATATGAGACCACACACACACACACACACACACACACACAGTCCTGTGATCTGACTAACAGCTGATTGTGTTTCAGTATGAACTGAAATCTTCCTGGAAGTTGTTTGGACTCGGCGTCGTGTCCGAGCTCTCAGCTCCTCAGACGCTCTGTCTACAACATTAATGTCTCTTCTTCACGTGTTCCATCCTGTTAGACTTTCAAAATAAAGCTTTCTGACAAACATGTCACATGATCACTTTTGACTGTTTGTTCTGACTTCTGTCCCAGCTCCATATCAGACTGACATTTTGAAAGTCGGACATGATGGACCTCTTGGTCGTCACTTGGGTGTAAAAAAAACATATGACCACATTTTGCAGCATTTCTTCTGGCCGTGTTTAAAGCGTGACATGGTGTGATATGGTAAATCTTGTCACGTTTGTCAGGTTGCTGAGAAGCCAAATCAAACCATCCCTCTTACTCCATTTTATCCAATTCCAGCTGTTTGTGAGCCGTTTCAACAGGTTCTAGTTGACTGTGTGGGTCCGCTTCCACGTACAAAGGCTGGCAACAAGTTTTTGTCAACAGTGATGTGTGCGTCCACTGCGTTTCCCGAGGTCTTTCCCCTGCGTAAGATTAACACGCCAGTGGTGTTTAAAGCGTTGTCAAAGTTCTTTTCGTTATTTGGTTGGCCACAGTTGGTACAAACAGATCAAGGCTCCAACTTTATGTTGAGCATCTTTGGTCAGGTGCTGAAGCAGTTAAGAATTCAACACTGTCATTCTAGTGCATATCACCCTGAAAGCCAGGGTGCACCTGAATGTTTTCACCTGACATTGAAGACCATGATGCCCACTTATTGTTTGGTGTTTGAAAAGGACTGGGATGAGGAGGTTCACCTGCAAATGTTTGCCTTTAGGGATGAGATACAGGAGTCTCTTGGTCCTTCAGAGCTGGTGTTTGCCCATAATGTACGTGGTCCCTCGAAGCTGTTAAAGGAGAAGTGGCTGAAGGGACGGAACAAAATTTGCTGGAGTACGTCAAATTTAGGTTGAAACTGCGTCGAGTCTGTGAGATAGCAAGTGGCAATCTTAAGGCAGCACAGCCCGGATGAAGAGATGGTTTGACAGAGAGGCTAAAAGTAGAGAGTTTAAGCCTGGTGACAAAGTCCAGCTGTTGATGCCAATTCCTGTTTCTAGCTTGCAGGCTCACTATTGTGGACCCTGTTTGGTTCAGCAGAAAGTCAGGGATCGAGACTACCTTGTAGCCACTCCGGACTGCTGACATAGAACCTGCCTCTGTCACATTAACATGCTGAAAACATACTGTGAGAGGGAGCAGGCTCCATTGGAGGTGAAGTCAGTTCAGAGATAAATCAGGCTTCCGTGACACCTGGGGTACTGTCCGGTGCTGAAGTTGCACCACCATCCATTAGCCTGGTAGAAGGAAAGGTGTCAGAGAAGCCATCCATTGCTGAAGTGAGTGACCTGGCTTGTCCGTGGCCTTGACTAAGGGAAAGCTGTCGAACTCTGAGATCATGAAAGATCTCCCTGCTCGTTTGTCTCATCTCCCTGAGCTGCAGTGCTCAGACTTGGTTGAGTTAATTGAGTCTAACCGAATATTGTTTGCTGATGTTCCTTCTCAGATCAACCTGATTCATGACCCATAAAACAACATCCATAAAGACGTTTGTCATCTAAAGCAGCAGGTTGAGTATATGGTGCAACATGTGCCAGCTGCAAGGCATGGAGCTCCTCATTCCTAGTTGTCAATGAAGCTAATGGTGAAGATCGCTTCTGAACACATTTTCGCAAAGTTAATGACGTAACAAAACCTGACTGCTATCTGCTCCCATGGATGGAAGACTGTGTGGATCATGATGGAGGAGACAGTTTGTTACTAAGCTAAAGGGGATGAAGCCCCCCAGCCTCTTCCCGTTAAGGCTAAGGTGGAGAGCATCACCTTGTTTCCTGTCCCAACTAACTGGGAGGATTCCGATGGGCTTGAGCACCCAGTCTGTAACTTCTCAAAGAAGCTAAACTGTCACCAAATATGGTATTTCACAATCAGAAAAAGATGGATGGATGGATGGAAAAAGAAACATTTGCATGTGTTATGGCGCTGGAGCATTTTTAAGTTTACATCAGCTCCTCTAATGTTCCAGTGATCATCTGTATGGATCATAACCCCCTCGTGTTCCTGCATAGAATACACAACAAAAATTGGCGCTTAATAAGTTGGTTTAATGTCATCAGACATATCCGCGGCAGGGATAATTTTCTGGCTGATGCGCTGTCGCGTTTGTAGTCTGCCTATTAACTGTTTCCTGAGATGATTGTATATTTGAGATAATCAGTTTTTATCTAAGTGTGGGGGTGTTACTGCCCCCCTCTGATGGCCAGGATGTGTCACCATGGCTGGTGATTGGCTTGCCTGCCAGGTGATTGCAGTGTAACCCTAATATCCGATCAGAGGGGGAGGGCACCAGGCTCTGGTCTCTCTGTCTTGCGGTAGTTCAGTTTTCGTGGCGTCATTCATTTAGGTTTAGTTGCTTTGTCAGGTTAGTGCAGAGGGTTAACCCGAGACCGACGTCTGCTGTTCTTTTGTTTATTTCGGCCGGCCAATCAGTTTGTTTTCTTTGATGATTGGTGGGTTAATAAAATGAACTTTCCTTTAAATCATAACTCGTTGTGCTGTCTGGTGTTCACCTCTCTTGAAGGGGATCGTAACACGAGGCGCAAAACCTCAACGTTACAGTCTGGTTGGAATCAGGAACAATAAGGACTTGGTCAGCATGCTTTAGATTAAAACAACTGCGTTCATCTATAACGTATATTGTATTATAGCTTACTGACCTAAAGTGTCTCAGAACAAACTGAACCGACGGGTTGTGAACCAGCTCTCTTTACATCACTTCACCAGAGGGGCGTTCAAGAAGAGAAGGTCGAGGCCAGAGACAAGCCGGAGCATGTAGCTGCTGACGTGCTGTGTGTGTCTGTGTGTGTCTGTGTGTGTGTGTCTGTGTGTCTGTGTCTGTGTGTGTCTGTGTGTGTGTGTCTGTGTGTCTGTGTCTGTGTGTGTCTGTGTGTGTGTGTCTGTGTGTGTCTGTGTGTGTCTGTGTGTGTGTGTCTGTGTGTGGCTGTGAGTGTCTGTGTGTGTCTGTGTGTGTGTGTCTGTGTGTGTCTGTGAGTGTCTGTGTGTGTCTGTGTGTGTGTGTCTGTGTGTGTCTGTGTGTGGCTGTGAGTGTCTGACCTGTTAGCTGCTTGTCGCCAGCTGCCGGAGCGATGCGAATGTACGGCGTGGTGAGCTGGGTGACGATTATAGCAGCTATTCATCCAGGAAGGCATGCAGAGAGACAGACAGACAGACAGACAGACAGACACAGAGAGAGAGAGACAGGCTGTAGCAGTGGTTTGTACTGAAGCAGAAATATTAGTAACATGCAGCATCTTCCTGCTCTCCTCTTGGAGATCATCAGCATTCAGTAGATTTTGTTGGCTGAGACACATGAAGACATACTTCTATCTCCACAGCTGAGTGATGATGTCATCATTAGTGTTTGTAAAGGGGAAAGGTTAAATGAGGAGGTTAAATAACGAGTACACCGTTAACAACTATCTCTAGTCTTGTGTGACAATCATTGATGTAACGTTACATCACATCTCTTCATGTGTCGAGTATATTTACAGACTCCTACAGGAGAGCAGAGCGCTGACCAGCTCAACAGAAACTGTTTTAGTTCCAGAATCAGACCTGAAAGAGATGCTTGTTAATCAGCCGATCAGTTAATCAATCAATCAATCAATCATCAGACATGAGTGGTCAAACAGGCAGAGAGAGCAGCAGCAGTTCAGAGAAGGCGTTCAGAAAGAAATCAGACTGAGTTCATCGGTTAGCTTCAGTGCTAACGTGTTTCATCGTTATCTCATAAATAAATAATAATTAATAAATAATGAACATGGAGTCAAAAGATTTGTTTTGTTATCATATATATATATATATATATATATATATATATATATATATATATATATATATATATATATAATTTTTTTTTAAATTCTGTGGAGTTTAAATATATTTATTACTTAGAGGTAACCCTAACCCTTAAAATAATCATTAAACATAAATTAAACTTAAATTAAACATCATTAAATGATTAAAAATATTAACACCAGTAGAAACCTGATGCCTGTTCTTTCTGTGTGTGTGTGTGTGTGTGTGTGTGTGTGTGTGTGCGTGTTCTGCTATTTCAGAATAAAATCTGAATCATTTCTCTTGAATCTGTGTTTTTTTGTCCAGTTAGCATTCAGCAGTTGTTCAGCTCTCCTTTACATTCACATCAGCTCCGCTCACTGTTAGTGCTGCACGACACTGTGGGGGAGGGGGGAGGGGGGGAGTACCCCCCTGGGAGATCTGGTTGGCTGCTGCAGCATGACTGACAGGTGCCAGGGGACCGGAAGAGCCAATCAGCATCTGGTGTCGTTAGCCACCAGAACTGTGCTCCAATAAAAGCTGATTAAAGCCAGAACAGTCAATTACTGTGTGTGTGTGTGTGTGTGTGTGTGTGTGTGTGTGATAATCCTGGATGTTCATCAGGGGAGATAACAGTGTTTTTAGCTTGTTTAGCTGCAGTACTAAACAGCCCTCTGGATACCCATAGAGTCCCAGTCATTAGCCTACCGTTAGCGCAGCACAAAGTTCAGTGTGTGTTTTATTTGAGCGGTGTGTCCGTCAGTCTGCAGAGGACATCAGGTTGTTAGTAGAGGACAGAAAGATAGACTGAAGGACAGGTGTCACCGACCAGCAGCCATCTGTGAACCATTATACTCCTGGATGGGACCAGTGTGCTAACCATTAGCCCCACGCTCCAACAGCTAACGGCCATCTGTGCCTCATTACACAGAATGGACTGGACGCTGCCTGGCTAGCTAGCGGCTAATTTAGCTGTAAATCCAGTCCAGCAGTCAGCAGAGTTCAACAGAGATGCAGCAGAGACTAGGTCCGATTAGCTAATGAAGCTAACAGCTAACAGTGGCTATAAAATGTACACTTTTCAAAATAAAATGGGATAGAGTACTTTTCAACTAAAATTTTTGGCACTTATTTTTAAAATGAAACTCCGTCAAAATGAAATGTGCTCTCGGCCTTCCAGAATAAAAAGCAGCACCTTTCCAAACAGTCCCCATTTGGATATACTTTCAAAATAAAAGCACCACATTTTCTTACCTTTGGTGGCAACGCGCACACAGTCGATCTTTGTCTCCTGTTGGAGAGAGACGCAAATTAGTTTCCTGTCAACACAAATGCCGACATATTAGCTATCACACACACTCACACACACACAATCGTCGTAAACAGAGCGGACAGAAGGAAAATGGCTGTGGATCAGTGCCTGTGCTGGCATTTAACAAGCAGCGCACACACACACACACTCACACACACACTCACACACACATAGAGCAAGGCAGGTTTTGGTGAAAGGCGAGAAAGAACATCTTGTGTCTTTCTGGTTTTAACAAACAGACGACAAATTAACCACAAGAGCTAATGAATATTCATGCTCACACACACACACACACACACACACACACAAAAGCATACACACACACGCAGCAGAAGTGTGTCTCTGTGGTGTGGCGACAGTAAAAAGCACTACTGTTGCTGCATTATTCAACACACACCAATTAAACCTCCCAGCGTCAATAATTAACACACAACACAATACAACCTGTCTGTGTGTGTGTGTGTGTTTTTGTGTGTTTGTTGTAATAGTGAACAATTATCTTATTTTACACACACACACACACACACACACACACACACACACACACACAAAGCCCCCTATTAGTGTCACTGGTCAGACTGCTGGAACTATCTCCAGTCCTATTAAATTGTGTCGTGTGTGTGTGTGTGTGTGTGTGTGTGTGTGTGTGTGTGTGTGTGTGTGTTGATATCACAGTGTGTGACCTCTCTGTCTCTGTTTCGCTTCTCTGGTTTTTTATGACAGAAAGAACAAAAAGACTGAAGAAGAGAATAATGTGACTTTTGTCAGGACACGTGTGGTTCTGTCGGGTCGGGCTCGGCTGCACAGTCTGATTGGATATCTTGACATCCGCCACTTCTTCAAACATGGTCCGGTCCCTGTTTCCTCCATGATCAACACCGTGTTTCTGTGCGCTACAGCTTCTCACTCTGAATCTTCATGTTTCTGAGTTTCTTTGGTATCAAAGTAATCTATTACCTCCATCAGAAGTATCTGTGACTACATGTAAACGACTCTGAGCCGTCTCACTGCCTGACGACCAGGCGTCTGTTCGTCTGTTAACTCAGATCAAAAGGAAAGACTTCAGGTCCAGACCCCGGAGTGGAGGACGTCTCCGCCTTGTTACCTGAGGACAGGTGGACTCACCCCGTTGGCGGTGCTGACAGCCTGGTAGTAGATCCCGTAACTCTTGTGTGGCAGCAGGGGAGCGTTCCAGTAACCATTGTAGGTCCTGTTATCACCTGCACACACACACACACACACACACACAGGTTACCAGGTGGACTGACCATAAGGTGGACTAATATAATACTAACTAACTAATGTACTTAATCAACCAATCACTGTCTGCCTGTCTGTCTGTGTGAGGGACTGACCGACGCAGAAAGGCATGGCGGCCCTCAGCTCGCTCATCGGCAGCTCTGCACTGAAGTAATACTGGGAGTCGAGCAGCGTGGCGTTCTGGAAGTGGATCGGCACCGGATAACAGCGCAGGATCTCTGCAGTACCTCTCCTCTGCCTGCGGGGGCGCTCCTCCTCCACCACCACCTGGTACTTACTGCAGACACACAGGTAGAAAACAAGCTGAGTCATTAAATTATCAATTAGCCTGTTAGTAATTCTTTTAGATCACTGCTATGCTAGTCAGTAAGACAACTAGTTAGCTAACCAGAATGGTATGTAGTTAGCATGTTAGTCCTTCCATTAGACAGTCAGGTGGTAAGCTAACAGGTAAGCTAAGAGGTTAACTAATCACTTCAGTTCCCCCAGTCACTTCACCCGTCTGCTCATGAATCAAAGGTTGGTTAGTTCATAAAAACAGGAACATCAGTCAGTCAGGTACTGAGTGATGAAACACGACTCCACACAGCTTCATCGTTAACGAGCTGTGACGGTTTAACGAGCGTCGCACAGGAAGAGCTGGACTGTGGACAGCCTGAACGACTCCTCTAAGATGGGTCAGCTTCAGGTTCAGCTTCAGGTTCAGCTTCAGGTTCAGCTTCAGGTCAGAGGGGGACACTGTTGGACATTACTGACTCGATTTCTATTCACAAAGAAGCCGACACATAAAGCTCTCCAGTCTCCTTTCAGCCGTCTGTTGGTTCATTATTCAGCTCGGCAGAAAGGTCAGCTCTGCCTCTCCTCCACTCCATCACTCCCTCCTCACTTTATTAAGTCTCTCTGTATGTAGAGGCCGTAACTTTACAGCAGTCTGACATTAAACTGATAATTCATGTCGTCCTGTCTGCGCACCATTAAATCCTGTCTGTGTGTCGAGGACATGGAGATGGGAAACAAACGTAAACAAAGAGTTCCAGTCCTGAAGGAGATAGAGAGGGGGCGTCGGCTTGTTACCATGGCAACTCACAGCTTCCTGAACACCTGTCAGAATATTATAGGTAATCCACAACACTGGACAATAGAGACGACCTGCTCTACTGAGACTCTACTGAGACTCTACTGAGACTGTGAGACTCTACTAAGACTCTTTGTTGGGAACATTTGTCATGATGTGAGAACAGAACTCAACAACACACAGAACAAAGGTTCATTTGGTTTAATGCAGAACACTTTGTAACTTTAAGCTCTAAGAAATCTTCACACACTTGAACATGAACACTATAGAAACAGCAGCACTGAGTTGACAGGAGCATATTTTACTTTCTGCTCTTCTCCAGCAGGCGTCACAGGACAGCTGTGTGTTTCACAGAGTCACTGAGCTGCACCTGAACGCAACACAGGGAGTTTTCAACAGTGTTTGTTTCCTGAGGGACGCCGGGAACAATAGTCGTGTTTTTCACAGGAAGCAGACTCAGGACAGAAGTCATATATCACACACACACACACACACACACACACACACACACACACACACACACACACACACAGTGGGTGCGGACAGGGAAACTGCAGCATTGTCACATTTCCTGCTGGACAGGAAACGAAAGGAGGACAGGAAGACACACACACACTGTAATAAACACACACACACACACACACAATGCAGTATCAGACTGATTCAATCATTTTCTGTCTTCCACCTCACATCTCTCTCTCTCACTATCTGCCCCCCCCCCCCCACCCCCTCCACCACACACACACACACACACACACACATTTCTTCACGCTCACATTGCAGCACTTGTTGTGTGTGACAGTAATCTGATTACAGCAGCAGGTCGCCTGCAGCAACACCTTTTGTCCTGCGATCTGAAGCTTTTATGCATGCGTGTGTGTGTTGTATAGTGTGTGTGTGTGTGTGTGTGTGTGTGTGTGTGTGTGTGTGTGTGTGTGTGCCTGAAGGCTGACACACACGCTGGTGTCAGAAGACAAAAAAGCGAAGTTAAATATAAACACATAAACATGAAATCATATCTGTGAGCAGCATCTGTTCAATCTGATGGATTTCATATAAACCATCGTGTCAATTAACACACTGCACATCTCACGCACGCACACACACACACACACACACACACACACACTCTTTACATCTCCGGTTTTGATCCTGCATATAAAGAAAAACATATATTTGCCTGAAATGATCCATTTTGCTCTCTTCAGTCATCTTGTTTCTTCTTTTACACATCAACGAAACACTTGGCATGAATGTTTGGTATGAATGCCCTGTTCTCCCACGGCCCCTGAACAACACACCGGCCACGTAGTTTTTATTTAATTCAACATTATTTTAACAGGAACCGTGGCAGAGTGAGCTGAGCCCTCATCAGCGGGTGTGTGGATTAAATCTTAATCTTTAAATGTGGTGCTGACGGACACTCTGGTCCCACATCAGCTGAGGAGGTGACGGTGCTGCTCAGAGTCGCGGCGCCGGGCTGCGTAGCGACATTGCTGTTTCATCCAAAAACTCTTTTTCTTATTGTCAAATACATGAAAGACAGAAACTGTTCTATCTTTCATGAGAAATGTTGTGAGTTAACCGGCATTCATGCTGCAAAGTCACCAACCAGGACTGCATGTGATTGGCTGCTGCTGCGTCAGAAGGTTTCACAGAGAAACAACCAACGTAGACCCTCAACATATGAGGTGCATGCTAACACTGTTAGCTCAGCAGCTACAGAGAGGACTTCAATTATTGTTTTATGTCTAAGAAACAATCTCTCATTTGCTGTTTTAAACTCGAGGGCGGGCATAGAAGCCACTATTGTGAATCTGGTCTGAGATCAGTTAGTGATGTGTTCTCTCCTGCAGACTGTGATCACACAGACGAGCTGATGGAAACCTCTGATGATTAAATCAAGTCTCAGCTGCTTCAGGTGTTCAGCAGAGCGCTGCAGCTCTGTTTGACTGAGAAGCTCCAGAACTGTTCTGTGAACCACAACACTTCACCTGACTGTAAAGCTGACACTGGCCTCAGAGCAGTTAAGTCGAGTCTAACTTCAGTCATCAGTTCTGATGTCAGTCATCAGTTCTGGTGTCAGGATCAGTTCTGATCCGGTGTTCCCCAGGGCTCCATCTTAAGCCCATGTAACCTTCATCATCTGCTCACAGCACAACTCGTATTATCTTTACACTTTCTTCACCTCGATGAGACTGACGGTGTCCCTCCTCCACCCGTCTGTACAGCAGCCAGCGTAGCTAAGGCTGAATGTTGGATGCTGCTGATGTGTGACGGATGTATCGTGTCATCGTGTCTCCGTCTCCCGTCTGACGAGCAGCATTAAAGCATCTGGATGCTCTTATTGTGAAGGAACATCTTGTTTATTGTTTGTTAAAGAGATAAACTGTTAATTAATAAATAGAGACGAGCTGAAGCGTCTTTGTGCTTCCTGTCAGCTCTGACTGGAGGAAAAGGAAGTGTGTGTGTTTGTGTGTGTGTGTGCATGCGTGCGTGTGTGCGTGTGTGCATGCGTGCGCGCGCGTGTGTGTGTGTGTGATTGACACATTAGCTGTTAATCCCTTGTTAATCCTCGGTGTTAGCAGCAGGCTCTGATTAGCCCCGCCTGCTGATCGTTAATTAACCAAATCCCTCGTTACAGCCCAACGATGGAGAGCAGACAGCTGTTGACATGACGACTGTTACCGTGGATACCACCTCCCTATGGACTGTGTGTGTGTGTGTGTGTGTATGTGTTGTACTGATCTACAGTTAAGAGAGAAACGTTTCAAACAAACAGAATGTAACTGGACGGAAAACTCAACTTATGAAATCCTTCACGATGACGTGATGTCAGTCTAATATGCAGAGACTCAATTTTGAAACATTCATAAAATAAATGAATACAGAAAGAAGTAGATGAAGTCTGTTTGGGGAGACAGTTATACTTTCTAACTTTAATAATCACACTCACTGTCAATCTAAACTTGTTTGTATGTTTAACACGTGATATGAAACGTGTGTGAATCACAGTCACACTGTGAAGGTCACGTTGGTCCTGAAGACTCACTGACGTGTTTGTGACCTCCGACTGTGAGAGACGTTCGTAATGTGACTGTTTCGTTGTTACATTAAATCCTTTAATATTTAGAGTTCAGAGTAAACTGAGTGTGTTTGAAACAATCAGCCGGACTTTAAAGATCCGAGTTGAGTTCTGATGTGACACTTTGTCTCAGCACCACTTTCTTCTTCAAAGTGCTGCATGTCGCGTTTTAATGTTTAACGTTTCAGTCATGAAAACTTTATGAAGCAGAAGATTGATGCTGCTGAATATTTGATCATCTGTGTGTGTGTGTGTGTGTGTGTGTGTGTGTGTTACCTGACTGGAGCTCCTCGGCTCTGAGCTGGTTTCAGCAGAACAGTGACTGTGGAGTCGGTCTGGTTCAGAGGAGACTCCTGATCGTACGCTGGCATCAGAGGAGCTGAGGACGACCACAGAGACACTGTTACATCATCACGTCACAGATTTAAGACACCAGATTTTTGCTGGTTTCCAACATGACGAGGAGCTGAGGGTCCGCTGTGACTCCTTGGAAAACACTGGATGTCTGAACTGAAAACTGAGAGACATTCATGTCGTGGATTTGGTGAACACCGGCACCCCTGATCAATACTGACTGTAGGAGAACCGTGAAAGGGTCCTGATGGTTGACAGTACTGGACCAGAACTGGTACAGACACTGAATAATTAAAAACTTCTTATCAGGATCTGATCCAGATCCAGATTAGGATCATGTCCTATGACTTTGGCCCATCTGTACTTCTGACAGAGATCTTGACTTTCTGAGAAAAGTTAATGATCAATCGGACACTCGTCATTGGTCAGCGTGGAGCGGTACCGACTGACGTGTGTCTGTTGGACATTTATTAACAGTGATTGTGTTGTGTTTGTGCTCTTATTGTAAAGGACACACCTGAGATCTTGGTGGTGAACTGGGTGATGACCGGAGGCCCGAAGCCTTTCACGGTCGACGCTCTTATTGTGAAGGAGTAGGTGGAGCCTGGGTAGAGACCGGTGAAAATGTGGCTCGTCTCATTGGCCGGTTTGAACACCTTGCCGCTCTGATTGGACAGGTCGAACTCTGTGTCAAAGGAGCTCAGGGCTTTGTAGGAGATCTGTGAAGAAGAACGACATTAATGTCTCACAGGGGATTGTGGGTAATGAAGTCTTTACTGAACACTACCTGAAATCTGAAGGTTGTCTGAACAGAATAAAGGTGATATAAACTCTTATATCCAGATAGACTGAGACCAGGTAGACTGAGACCAAGTAGACTGAGACCAGGTAGAGTAAGACCAGGTAGACTAAGACCAGGTAGACTGAGACCAGGTAGACTAAGACCAGGTAGATTGAGACCAGGTAGACTGAGGCCAGGTAAACTAAGACCAGGTAGACTGAGACCAGGCACATTGAGACCAGGTAGACTAAGACCAGGTAGATTGAGACCAGGTAGACTGAGACCAGGCAGACTGAGACCAGGCACATTGATACCAGGTAGACTAAGACCAGGTAGACTGAGACCAGGCACATTGAGACCAGGTAGACTAAGACCAGGTAGACTAAGACCAGGTAGACTGAGACCAGGTAGACTGAGACCAGGTAGACTGAGTTAAGAGTCCTCTATAGTCCTGCTCCTCACCACATGACGGACGCTCTGATGGTTTTCTACTTTACCTTTTCATCTGTCTTTTCTTTCTTTGCACACCAGATTACTTTCATACCTGATGTGTTGAACTGCAGTCTGAAGATGACCTGCCAGCAGTGAGTCACCTGGTTCTGAGTGTTTACCTCATATTTCCGGATCAGGCCGTAGGTCTGCAGTGGTTCCCTCCAGCTCAGACTGATCTGCTGCTCATAGCTGCTGCCCAGGATTGAATCTACGGGAACGGATCCAGGAACTGAAACAGAAAGATTTAAAAGACTGAGTTCACCTCCGGTTGATCAGCAGAGAAGCTGAAGTCTCACTGATGTCTCTGTGATCTGATTCGTACCGTCCTCATCCGTCAGCACCAGCAGCTCCTCGCTCTCCTTGCGTCCCTCAGGGTTACTCAGGACCAGTTTCAGGCTCACGTTGGTGAACGGGGGAAGGTCACGTACGGTGTGCTGCGGCACGGTGCTCAGAGTGTCGTAGACCACCTCCTCTCGCACCTCCTCCTTCACCGGCTCCCTGCAACAGTCAGAGGGAGGCGGACCTTCAC
>NC_051057.1:24597323-24602323 GCF_904848185.1 Acanthopagrus latus | reverse complement strand
TGAAGGACCTGGATGAAGGACCTGGATGAAGGACCTGGATGAAGGATCTGGATGAAGGAGCTGGATGAAGGACCTGGATGAAGGACCTGGATGAAGGACCTGGATGAAGGACCTGGATGAAGGATCTGGATGAAGGACCTGGATGAAGGATCTGGATGAAGCCTCATCCACAAGTTATTTACACCCTTATTCAGGTGAAATCTTCCCTGGAGCTGCTGAGCTAACAGGGTTAGCTTTAAATCACGCCTCCTTGATCCTGTTCGTAACTGACCGAGGTTCAGGATGTTTAAACATTTGTCGCAGCTTGATGGAGGAGACGAGGCTGCAGCAAGACGAGTGACCCGACAGACACACTGTGAGGAGACTGTTCCAGGTCGGGCTGAGATCCAGCGTCAGCGTCGGACAGACCTCATGGAAGCCGTCCTGAAACAGACACGCTGAGCAGAAAGACTCTCGAACATTCAGACACGAGGACGAATAAAAGATAAAAATACAGAAGTAAAAGCACTAAAAGTGAGAGTGAGGTTTGGATGGACGACCGAGCGTGAACATCTGAGGTGAAAAGAGAGAATGAGAGTGAGCAGAGTGAAATATTCATACGGTATTTTCTAAAAGCCTCGACAAACACCACACACACTTTAATGGATGTTAACACACACGCAGAAAAATGGTTTTATTTCATGACCAATGCTGACCTGTGTGTGTGTGTGTGTGTGTGTGTGTGTGTGTGTGTGTGTGTGTGTGTGTTACCCTTTCTACATGTTCTTCATCCAACAAATAAAACATTAGAATTTCATCAAAAACCCCTGAAATGATAAACCAATCAATATATCTGTTCATCCACGCTGAAGCTGGGTTAACTTCTGTCTGGAGAAATAAAAGGCGCCGGTGGTTCTTCTCTGCCCCGAGTCGTGTCTGCAGGATCGGACCTGGACGAAACACTGATGATTTATATGTTTTGTGATCTCTGATGGATTGTTTCAATCCAGAACTGAACCGATCTTTTCCTGACCTGAAACCAAACTGTTACTGAAAACTGGAAATATTCTTCTGGTCTGGAGTTAAAATCACTGGTCGCCCTGTGCGACACATCATCACCTCACGTCATGAAACATCCCAACGCTCAGAGCTCGAGCTGAGCTGTGGACCCACAGAGACATCGTGTTCTTCATCCGCCGGCGCTGACCGTCGTTATCTGAGCGCAGCATGATCTTAAACTGGCCCTCAGTGGAAGTGTTGCTCTGCATCATTAGCTTCTACGACAGCACAAAGCTAACGGTCATTAACATCCAGTAACTATGACGACACTCTCCTGTCACATCACACGCGCAGCCTCTGATCCGTGTGAGGAGCCCGTGTTCAAAAACACCACGTTCAGCGTTTACGCTCCGCTTTGTGCTTTGTTCAGGCCTGATCAAGCAACCAATCTAATAAACTCATCAAACAGACACATTTCAGCAGGAAGTGATGATCTACAGTCTGAACAAGGAAAACACAAACTGCCCGTCTCTGTCGGTCACATGACCCTCAGTCTGCCCTGCAGGAGGCCGGCCCGTACGCAGCCTGACAGGCAGAATCCAGGGCAGAACGGGACCGCAGCAGAATACGAGATGATGAAACATGAAGCGGCTCGCTGTGACTTCCTGTTTATCTGCCACCACGCTGAGTCGCCTCACTGAGCTCTAAGTCCTAAAGCTTGTATGATGGACACACTGATTTATTATTAAACACACACACACACACACACACACACAAACGGAGGCTGGTTTATAATTTATTGCAAGTAAAATGAATAAATAAAAGTGAGCTGAAGACAGATGAGTGTTATCAGAGCGAACATCATCACACTGTGTGTGTGTGTGTGTGTGTGTGTGTGTGTGTGTGTGTGAAACAAACGCACACTGTGACACACTGAGCACTGCTGTCTGTCAATCACACACACACATTTCTTTCTTTCTTTCTTTCTTTCTTTGTGTTTCCTGCTGTTGATCCCAGAGGAGCGTTTGTTTGAATCCACTGACAGTCCCAGAGGGGTGGAGCTTACAACAAAGGAACAATCAGACTTATTTTGTTTTCTGATTTAGAACCTGACAAAATCCTGAAGAACCCCAAAAACTTTACCAAGGAACCCTGAAGGATGACACGAACACCTCAATAATGTCACAGATCCATGAAAACCTCTTCAAGGACCACTGAGACTTACAAAAACCTCTGGACCCAGACCGAGAACCTCTCAGGCCTAGAGGAACCTCAGGACCAAGACTGAGAACCTCTCAGGCCTAGAGGAACCTCAGGACCAATACTGAGAACCTCTCAGGCCTAGAGGAACTTCTGGACCCAGACCGAGAACCTCTCAGGCCTAGAGGAACCTCAGGACCAAGACTGAGAACCTCTCAGGCCTAGAGGAACCTCAGGACCCAGACCGGGAACCTCTCAGGCCTAGAGGAACCTCAGGACCCAGACCGGGAACCTCTCAGGCCTAGAGGAACCTCAGGACCCAGACCGGGAACCTCTCAGGCCTAGAGGAACCTCAGGACCCAGACCGGGAACCTCTCAGGCCTAGAGGAACCTCAGGACCCAGACCGGGAACCTCTCAGGCCTAGAGGAACCTCAGGACCCAGGAAAGGAACCTTTGGAGGGGCGACTACGACCTCTTCATGGGTCCTACACCATAAAAAGGCATCAAAGAAAACTGTAAATAATAGAAAATACTGTCAGGGTCGTTAAATTCTCTGTAATTAAAAAACAGTTCCTCTGTAATTCAACAAGGTTCTTGTTTGATTTTCATGTTTAGTTTTGATTCTGTGTCCGTATGAAAAGAAAGACATTATCTTTAAATACAGTCAAATGGAAAAAATACATTCTCTGCTAAAAAAGAACATTTTGTGTTGATTCAGTCAAAGTTGAATGTTTGTCAATCGATCCTCTTTCTTATTTGTCTACTTGTGAGAAGACTACTGTTGCATCATGGGACAAAGGTACTATGCAGAATCCAAAGAACCTCATTAGGACCGGTAGACTACAAGAATCCCCGTCCTCCCTTACTGGATCCACCAGGATAAAAACTGGTTCTGACAACATTCATTCAACATTCGGGGCTATCTGGGATGGGCGGGGCTATTGTGGGTGGGGGCGGGGTTATTGGGGGGCTCAGTGGGAGAGACAGACAGGTATGCGGGTCTGTCAGCTGCAGTATGTGTTTATGAGAACATACCAGAGACGGATCACCACCCTGCGAGGTGTTGAAGTCAGTCATGTAACAGCAGGTCTGAGAGGCGGACATGTTGAAACCTGACACACACACACACACACACACACACACACACACACACACACACACACACACACATACACACACATACACACACACACACACACACTAATCTCTACAGGAATCTTTTGTCCTCTGCAAGAACTAACATAATAATAATTGCTATTAATGTGACGTCACGAGATCTGAGTGTGTGTCTGTTTCTTCTGACATTATTTTACCATTTTCAATGAAAAAAAAATAGAAAATTATAATTTGTGTTGCTGTAAAACTGTGTCCATTCAGTTCAGGTCAGATTTATCAGATTAATTCGCAGTATGCACTGATTTAGTTAACTACTGATATTTATTATTTGGAATATGTTTTCAGTAAGTGTCCAAGTGTTAGAAAGGACTAAATATATATAAATATAAAATATACGGAGCCCCAGACATGACATGGTGAAAAAAATAATTAATTGCAGCCACAATATAGCAATAACGTGCACAAAATACTACTTCGTGGCCACGAAATGCTAAACTGTGGCCACAAAATAAGTCTAATGTGCACATGAAACTCTAATTAATAATATTAATATCATTCCTGGACAGCTCAGTAAGCAAATCGAGCGCACCTTCTCTAGAAACCGCAACAACCTACATGATGTCCTTCAGGTGAGTGTCTTACATTTTTCTGTTCTCATCAATATCTATATAGACTATAGGTTCCCTTGGAAACGCGATACATACAGTGAGCGCTACTGTAACTGCAGGGCTGCATTCAGTGGCGTCATTAAATGCTGTGGCTCATATAGTCTATATATTCCCTCAGCTGAGAGTCTGACACACATGATGATACTTTCAAAGGAGAAGATCAGTGAAAGGCACTGTCTAAATGCGGGATAACAAGATACTGACGAGAAAAGAATAAGATAAGACACTCACCTTAAGGACATTACGTAGGCTACTGCAGTTTGTGGAGAAGGTGCGCTCGATTTGCTTACCAAGCTGTCCAGGAATGATAGTAATATTATCAATTAGTATTTCACATGCACGTTATAGCTATATTGTGGCCGCAATGTCATATCTGGGGCTCGTAAAAATATATCATAATAAACTAACAATTATTGTCATATTCTGTCTCATACGCAGTCAAATTGTCATCAGCTTCAAATAAGATGAGAAAAAGACAAAATAAAATATTACAGACTCTAAATCATCCAGAATAAAAACTGTAACACATCAAAACAAAAAACCAAAATGATGAACAGAGAACAGCAGCAGCAGTCAGACTGGTGCACCTGTGTAATTAGCACGCTAATTCCTAATGACATGCTGTTGGTTGTTTGTTTGCACCCACAGGACACACACACACACACACACACACACACAGCATGCTACGCTGATGTGTACAGTGATGCCATTAGGAGCTAATGAGCGCTGCACTAACGAAGCTCAGCTCAGCTCACTGTCTTAATGACCTCACCGTTAACCATTAGCCACCTGATGAGCTCAGCGCTAACACGGCCTAGCACGGCAAGCTAATGACTCCACCATTAACCTCCTGATGAGCTCAGTAAGAGTGTAGCCTAGCAGTTAGCCACTAGCTGCTAGCAATCATTACAGTAAAGAGACGTTACAACACAAACTGACACCATCATCATCATCATCATCATTAAGCTGCAGGTGTGACCGGAGCCTGACTCACCTGCACACTTGGTCCTGGCTCGGAGAGGTGGTCCAGGGTTCCC
>NC_051057.1:24549823-24592323 GCF_904848185.1 Acanthopagrus latus | reverse complement strand
TGCACCATCATTGTCTTCGGCAGACTGAATTTCTGCAGCTGCCGCAGGAAGTACATCCTCTGCTGTGCTTTCTTGATGAGGGAGCTAATGTTCAGCTCCCACTTGAGGTCCTGGGAGATGATTGTTCCCAGGAAGCGGAAAGACTCCACAGTGTCAATAGTGGAGTCACAGAGGGTGATGGGGGCAGGTGAGGCTGAGTTCTTCCTGTAGTCCACAACCATCTCCACTGTCTTTAGAGCATTGAGCTCTAGGCTGTTCTGGTTGCACCAGGTCACCAGGTGGTCAACCTCCCACCTGTAGGCGGACTCGTCACCATCAGAGATGAGTCCGATGAGGGTGGTGTCGTCCGCAAACTTCAGGAGCTTGACGGACTGGTGACTGGAGGTGCAGCTGTTGGTGTACAGGGAGAAGAGCAGAGGAGAAAGAACACAGCCCTGGGGGGATCCGGTACTGATAGTCTGTGCATCGGAGATGTGTTTTCCCAGCTTACACACTGTTTCCTGTCAGACAGGAAGTCAGTAATCCAACTGCAGGTGGAGTCAGGCACGTTCAGCTGGGAGAGCTTCTCCTGTAGCAGAGCTGGGATGATGGTGTTGAAAGCAGAGCTGAAATCCACAAACAGGATCCTGGCGTAGGTTCCTGTAGAGTCCAGGTGCTGGAGGATATAGTGGAGGGCCAGGTTGACAGCATCGTCTACAGACCTGTTGGCTCTGTAGGCAAACTGCAGGGGGTCCAGGAGAGGGCCGGTGATGTCCTTGAGGTGAGAGAGCACAAGGCGCTCGAAGGACTTCATGACCACAGAGGTCAGGGCGACGGGTCTGAAGTCGTTAAGTCCGGTGGTCCTTGGCTTCTTGGGGACAGGGATAATGGTTGAGGTCTTGAAGCAGGCTGGCACGTGACAGTTCTCCAGTGAGGTGTTAAAAACTGCATAGTGGACTGGGGACTGTTTTAGACAAGGACAACTAAAAACCCCTCAAAGACCAACTCAAACCTGGTCCGAGGTCAGAGGTGCAGTGTGTTTCTGTTATCTGAAGGATTCAGTTACGTCATCAAAACTAAAAGCTGTGATTATAAACTCAACAGGACAGATGAAACGGAATCACCTTCTATCTTCTGAAATAAATGTTATGAGACACCTCTGATGGAGTTCAGGATTCATCCAGAGGACGACTGCTGGGCTGTAAGTGAAGAACTCAGAACATCAGATACTGAACGGTCCTGAATGGTCCTGAGCGGTCCGGTCAACCCGTCAGGAGATTTAAATAATCTATGACGTTGAGCTGCTGTGCACATTGTCTCCCTTCATGTAAAGACACACTTGTTGTTTCTGCTGCTGGAGGATCTGTCCTCATTAAAGACGTAGCTCAGCCTCCTGTTATTGATCACAATAATCTCTGTCATGACTCTGATGGAGAGACGAGGATAAAGAGTCTAATCTCAGATTCTGTAAGGTTTCAGATTAATAATGAGGTTAATCTCACGAAGCGTCTTTGCCTCTGTGACCACTTCGAAGTATAATAATCCAAACAGATATTTTCAGTCATAATTAAGATGTTGAGATGAAGACAGCAGGAATTTTAAAGAATGATCTCCACCCTTGTTCCCCCTCGCCTCTCCATGCTGAACAGAACGGCATGATGGGAAAGGAAAACACCCAGAATCCTCCTTTAACGGGCGGAGATGAAAGTGATTCTTCTGAGTCGTCTAAGAGCTCTGTCACACTGCAACACACCTCGTTTAATGAGTCATTATTAACACACCGTGCACCCCAGTGTGTGTGTGTGTGTGTTAGTAGCCGGGGTTAGCGTGCTAACCCTCTGACAGCCTGGAAACAGCAAGAAAAAGGAGGCTTTTACTTTGGAGTGATTCATCTTCACGAACGCAGACACTCTTTGACAAAACGTCGCTGATTCTCCTTTTTCAAGAGCAAACTGACTTTTAATGAGGCTCACACACACACACACACACACACACACACACACACACACACACACACACACACAGAGTCAGTAATGAGGTGAGCAGCTTTAATAAAAATGTTCTTCGTTTGACGACGAAGTCATTAAAATAAAAATATGACAAAGGGCAGCTTTGATCTGAGAGAAAGACAGGTGGAGAAAGAAAGACAGGTGGAGAGAGAGACGGGTGGAGAGAGAGACAGGTGGAGAAAAAAAGACGAGTGGAGAGAGAGACAGGTGGAGAGAGAGACAGGTGGAGAAAAAAAAGACGGGTGAAGAGAGAGAGACAGGTGGAGAGAGACAGGTGGAGAGAGAGACGGGTGGACAAAGAAAAACGGGTGGAGGGAGAGACACGGGTGGAGAAAGAAAGATGGGTGGAGGGAGAGAGACAGGTGGAGAAAGAGAGACAGGTGGAGAAAGAAAGACGGGTGGAGAGAGAGTGAGACAGGTGGAGAAAGAAAGACGGGTGGAGAGGGAGACGGGTGGAGAGAGAGACAGGTAGAGAGAGAGAGACGGGTGGAGAGAGAGACAGGTGGAGAGAGAGAGAGACAGGTGGAGAGAGAGACAGGTAGAGAGAGAGAGACGGGTGGAGAAAGAAAGACGGGTGGAGAGAGCGACAGGTGGAGAGAGAGACGGGTTGAGAGAGACAGGTGGAGAGAGAGAGACAGGTGGAGAGAGAGACAGGTGGAGAAAAAAAGACGAGTGGAGAGAGAGACAGGTGGAGAGAGAGACAGGTGGAGAAAAAAAAGACGGGTGAAGAGAGAGAGACAGGTGGAGAGAGACAGGTGGAGAGAGAGACGGGTGGACAAAGAAAAACGGGTGGAGGGAGAGACACGGGTGGAGAAAGAAAGATGGGTGGAGGGAGAGAGACAGGTGGAGAAAGAGAGACAGGTGGAGAAAGAAAGACGGGTGGAGAGGGAGACGGGTGGAGAGAGAGACAGGTAGAGAGAGAGAGACGGGTGGAGAAAGAAAGACGGGTGGAGAGGGAGAGACGGGTGGAGAGAGAGAGAGACAGGTGGAGAAAGAAAGACGGGTGGAGAGAGAGACAGGTGGAGAGAGAGACGGGTGGAGAGAGAGAGAGACAGGTGGAGAGAGAGACAGGTGGAGAGAGAGAGACAGGTGGAGAGAGAGACAGGTGGAGAGAGAGACGGGGGGAGAGAGAGAGACACAGGTGGAGAGAGAGACGGGTGGAGAGCGACAGAGACAGGTGGAGAGAGAGATGGGTGGAGAAAGAAAGACGAGTGGAGAGAGAGACAGGTGGAGAGAGAGAGAGACAGGTGGAGAGAGAGACGGGTGGAGAGAGAAAGACGGGTGGAGAGAGAGACGGGTGGAGAGAGAGAGAGACAGGTGGAGAGAGAGACAGGTGGAGAGAAAGACGGGTGGAGAGAGAGACGGGTGGAGAGAGAGAGAGACAGGTGGAGAGAGAGACAGGTGGAGAGAGAGAGAGACAGGTGGAGAGAGAAAGACGGGTGGAGAGAGAGAGAGGTGGAGAGAGAGACAGGTGGAGAGAGAGAGACAGGTGGAGAGAGAGAGACAGGTGGAGAGAGAGACGGGTGGAGAGAGAGAGAGACAGGTGGAGAGAGAGACAGGTGGAGAGAGAGAGACAGGTGGAGAGAGAGACAGGTGGAGAGAGAGACGGGGGGAGAGAGAGAGAGACAGGTGGAGAGAGAGAGAGACAGGTGGAGAGAGAGATGGGTGGAGAAAGAAAGACGGGTGGAGAGAGAGACAGGTGGAGAGAGAGAGAGACAGGTGGAGAGAGAGACGGGTGGAGAGAGAAAGACGGGTGGAGAGAGAGACGGGTGGAGAGAGAGAGAGACAGGTGGAGAGAGAGACGGGTGGAGAGAGAGAGTGACAGGTGGAGAGAGAGATGGGTGGAGAGAGAGAGTGACAGGTGGAGAGAGAGACGGGTGGAGAGAGAGAGACAGGTGGAGAGAGAGATGGGTTGAGAGAGAGAGAGACAGGTGGAGAGAGAGAGAGACAGGTGGAGAGAGAGATGGGTGGAGAAAGAAAGACGGGTGGAGAGAGAGACAGGTGGAGAGAGAGACAGGTGGAGAGAGAGAGAGACAGGTGGAGAGAGAAAGACGGGTGGAGAGAGAGAGAGGTGGAGAGAGAGAGAGACAGGTGGAGAGAGAGACGGGTGGAGAGAGAGAGAGGTGGAGAGAGAGACGGGTGGAGAGAGAGAGAGACAGGTGGAGAGAGAGACGGGTGGAGAGAGAGACAGGTGGAGAGAGAGAGACAGGTGGAGAGAGAGACGGGTGGAGAGAGAGAGAGGTGGAGAGAGTGACAGGTGGAGAGAGAGACAGGTGGAGAGAGAGAGAGACAGGTGGAGAGAGAGACAGGTGGAGAGAGAAAGATGGGTGGAGAAAGAAAGACGGGTGGAGAGAGAGACGGGTGGAGAGAGAGAGAGACAGGTGGAGAGAGAGACAGGTGGAGAGAGAAAGATGGGTGGAGAAAGAAAGACGGGTGGAGAGAGAGACGGGTGGAGAGAGAGAGAGACAGGTGGAGAGAGAGACAGGTGGAGAGAGAAAGATGGGTGGAGAAAGAAAGACGGGTGGAGAGAGAGACGGGTGGAGAGAGAGAGAGACAGGTGGAGAGAGAGACAGGTGGAGAGAGAAAGATGGGTGGAGAAAGAAAGACGGGTGGAGAGAGAGACGGGTGGAGAGAGAGAGAGACAGGTGGAGAGAGAGACGGGTGGAGAGAGAGAGTGACAGGTGGAGAGAGAGACAGGTGGAGAGAGAGACGGGTGGAGAGAGAGAGTGACAGGTGGAGAGAGAGAGTGACAGGTGGAGAGAGAGAGTGACAGGTGGAGAGAGAGACGGGTGGAGAGAGAGAGAGACAGGTGGAGAGAGAGACGGGTGGAGAGAGAGAGTGACAGGTGGAGAGAGAGAGTGACAGGTGGAGAGAGAGACGGGTGGAGAGAGAGAGTGACAGGTGGTGAGAGAGACAGTGAAACAACCAAATAAAGTTGTAATGATTGATTGATACTCACGTTTGACGGTGAGGTCAGCGTAGGAGGACACGCCCACACCTCGCTCTGATTGGGCGATGCAGCGATAGCGTCCAGAGTCGCCCTTAGTCGTGTTCTCCACGTCAAAACTCGCCACGTAGCGGCGAGAGTTCACCTGTTTGGTGTCCCTGAGGACCGCCTGACGACCGCCCATCCCCTGAGAACACAGTATTGATCTAGTATCAGTTCTGACTGTGTGTCAGTATTGATTGTGTGACAGATGTGATCGTGTACTGATCAGTACCTGCAGGTAGAGCAGCAGGTTGCTCTGTGGTTGTCCATTGACGGTGCACTGAAACGTCGCCGTCTGTCCTGCGTTCACCTCGACACCTTTAATGTGCAGGAAGTGAGGTGTGCTCACTGAGGACACACACACACAAACACACAAACAGAGGTCATTGGTCACACATTGATGACATCATCACTGGACTGACATCAACTAACTTTTCCCTTTTCCCCGATCTCTTGAGCCAGGCGGCGAAAATCACTGAGCCAATCAGAAAAAGGATGGATGTGTGCATGTGTGTGTGCATGTGTGTGTGTGTGTGTGTGTGCGTGCGTGTGTTTCAATCAGGTTATTGGACAGAGTCGAGGTAAAAACAGACAGAAGATACTGTTCAGGTCAAGGATGTTTACTGGAGATTTAACACACACAGTTCTGTGAGTGTGTTCACATAACAAAGCATCATCAAAAATGTGAGTCTTCAGATGGGCAGGTAGATAAACAGACGGATGGATCAAAGTCTATGCTAATCAATTTATATTTTAATGAGCTCCCCTGTCTACACACACACACACACACACACACGCACACACACATAAAACAACAACACACTGACCTTGATTCTACGATGCCAACCCAACTTTTTTAACATCGTTATCCAATTACGCAGCCAAACCTCATTAACCAATAAGGATCCTGTTCAACAAGGGGGTGGGGCCTCTGTGTGTGTGTGTGTGTGTGTGTGTGTACTTACTGCATTGGTGTCCTTGCAGTGTGATGTCCTTGATGGCCAGAACTCCTCTCTGACCGGTGCTGACCGCCTCAAACACCACCTGACACACACATGAATATCAGATGATCAATATGATGATTGTTAGTCAACACAGCTGTAATTATTGTTATCATCATTAAGTCCTGAAGACCTTCGAAAAATTTGCTCAGACAGAGTTTAAAATGTGTTTCCAGCTCACATCAGGACTAAACTGTCTGTAGAGAGTCGATCAGAACCAGACCTGCTGGAGGAGTAAACACCTGTGGTCTCATCGGTTCTGATCTGGAGCCGTTAACACAGATTAGTTTGTAACTTGTGGGATTTAAAAGGTGATTTCTCTTCACTCCTGTTGATCAGCCCGACTGCAGCAGTAATGACCTCCATTATCGTTTAAATCTTGTAGTATTGAACTCAGAATTATTCAGAACTAGAACTCTTGAGGGTCCAGTACTCTGTCCTCTCCTGCTGGTCATGGTGTCCACTTCCTGTCCTACGCTGACCGTGTCCTTCACTGTGCCTGACTCCGCCCTCACTGCCTCATCCAATGAACTCATCGCACTGATATAATCTGTTCCCTCAGTGACACTGTGTGTGTGTGTGTGTGTGTGTGTGTGTGTGTGTGTGTGTGCGTGTGCGTGTGTGTGTGTGTGCACATTCCACAGTCTTATCGCCACGGAAACCGGTGGCACACACTTCCTGTTGGCGCCCTGAGACAGGAAGTCCTCCTCCCTCCATGCCTCAGTTTGTCCTCGTCCACTCTGCTCTGACTCCGCTTCCCTTCATTCGTCTTCCCTCCTTCCTGTCGTTCCTGCCATCACTCACTTCCTGTTTCACTTCCTGTTTCACTTCCTGTTAGATTTAGTCTCCCTCCACATTCTTCTTTTGCTAATTTCTCTCTTTTCTGTGCTCATTCTTTTATGTCTTTCTTTGACAATCTTTTCTCCTGTTCTTTGTAATTCCCATCTCGTGTGTGTGTGTGTGTGTGTGTGTGTGTGTGTGTGTGTGTGTGTGTGTTACCTGGTAGTAATTAGGCCAGAAGGTGGACACAGCTAGCTCCACCCCTTTCCAGATGTGGTAGGCGGGGCCTGACGAGTTGAAAACAGGAACTCCCAGAGGACTGTTGTTCTCTGCAGGGAACAAACACTGTGAGCACCAGCAAGCTCCACCCACACAAGTGAGCCCCTCCCATATATCAACAAGCCCCTCCCACACATACCTGACCAAGAACTCATGCAATGCAGTATTTGTACCTTTGATGTAGACGTTGAGCGTGGCGGGCGCGGCGCCCTCGCGGCCTCCCGCCTGGTAGAACAGGAAGCTGACACAGTGCGTGTCGTTCTCTTTGAGCGGCGGCAGCAGCAGCTGAGCGCGCTGACCGCTGTAACGACCCGACGTGTTCACAAACAGGGAGGAGGAGCCTGCAGACAGGAAGTGACAGCTCAGTAACAAAATAAGAGTCTTCACAGCACACAGTGAAAAGAAGGTAACGTTCAGACAGGAGGAGCACTCAGTAGAGCATATACCTCCGCCTTTATGATGGATTCAAAGGTGAGACATTACCAGACTTCACAATAAAATCATTTAACAACAGACAAGACGTCCGTTTATCTGTGAAATCAAAATTAATAAGATAAAACATAAATCGCAGGATGTGACTAAAACAGAACCAAAGAAATAATGCTGTTTGGGTTTTTTAAACACTGAGAAACAAAAGTCTTCAAAATAAAAGTCGGAAAAATCATGGGAAAAATTCCTGACTTCAGAATAAAAGTCTGTTTTCTTCTGATCAGCAGCTTCTTCACAGCTGATCAATAAATCAACATCTAGTGTGACATCAGACAGAACCTTCAAAATAAAAGCACATGTAAGGTCATAGACTTTGAGATGAAAGGGTTTAAATTAAGAGATAACAAAATAAAAGCATCCAGTGAGCAGAAGAACGAGCAAAAGAAAATAAAAGCCTCTCATGAGTTTATCAGAGCCACTGATCCATAATTCATCAACAGCCATGAAGGATAAGTTGCATGTTTGTGTGTGTGTGTGTGTGTGTGTGTGTGTGTGTGTGTGTGTGTGTGTGTGTGTGTGTGTGTGTGTGTGTGTTGACAAATCACTCATTTTGTCGACAGTGAAAATCTATAATTGGACGACTTCAAAATGAAAGACTTGTTCACTGAACAGCTTTGAAACGCCAATCTGTGTGTGTGTGTGTGTGTGTGTGTGTGTGTGTGTGTGTGATGACTGCAGCTGTCAATCAGCTGAGCTCCTCTGGATTCACTTTTTCTTTATGTCACAGTTTCTGTAAAGTTTCTATGAAATTCAAATTACTCGTCTTTTTTTTACAGTGTGTGTGTGTGTGTGTGTGTGTGTGTGTGTGTGTGTGTGTGTGTGTGTGTGTGTGTGTGTGTGTGCCTGTCAGTCAGTCACAGTGCTGAACCCTGTTTAAAGTCTCTCTCTCTGTGCTGAAGCAGGTTTGAATGATTTTCGTTCCCAGAACACAGACGACATGTTTTGGTTCTAATTTGGGATGTGACGTCGTCTTCAGTTTGGTCGGATTGTGATTTTAATAGTGTGCATGAATGTAACCGGTGAGGACAGCGACACGCAGAGACACAGCAGCAGGTAGAAACCCACGAGTCAACAGAACGACGTGTTGGTCCTCTGAGGAGACAGATCTGTGACGTCGCCTCCTGCTGGATCTCTGCAGCGCCCCCCTGAGGACACTCCGTCCTGCTGGATCTCTGCAGCGCCCCCCTGAGGACACTCCGTCCTGCTGGATCTCTGCGGCGCCCCCCTGAGGACACTCCGTCCTGCTGGATCTCTGCGGCGCCCCCCTGAGGACACTCCGTCCTGCTGGATCTCTGCGGCGCCCCCCTGAGGACACTCCGTCCTGCTGGATCTCTGCGGCGCCCCCCTGAGGACACTCCGTCCTGCTGGATGTTTAATCGTGAAGCTGTAATGATTCACGTTTCAGCACCACGAGTCCAAAATCTGCTGTCTCTTCTCCTCCACGTCTTCAACCTTCAGATTTAAAAACGACAAACTGATTTCCCCCACAGAGATCAATTTAATCTGAGTTTGGTTTTATTTCAGTGTGTGTGTGTGTGTGTGTGTGTGTGTGTGTGTGTGTGTCAGCAGATCAATGGTCCTTGAGGAGGATCGATTAGAAAAACAAGAGTTTTAATCATCGCAGAGAGAAGAGGAGGAAAAGGAAGAGAGATAAATGAGGGGAAATGAGAAGGAGAGGATGGGCGAGCGAGGACAATAGAGACTGATGAAGAGGGAGAGAGAGAACAATACACACTGATGAGTTCACACACACACACACACACTCTCTCTTCATATAAATATGAAGACATGCATTTATGTTTGTGATGAAGTTTGTTCGCTCTCGTCTCAGCTGCTGAAGTCTGATGTGGATCTGAGAGCTCAGAGCTGCCGACACTTTACAGGATTTTGCTAGATTTTACTGAATCTGTTAAAAAAAAAAAAAAAAACGGTAAAAAAAGCTTAAAATCATCACAACACGAGTTTCAGCCTGGTGCTCATCTTCTGTCTCCACATGTGAAGAGGTACATGTGAGAAAAATAATCACATTAGTTTTAATGTGAAACAGGTTTCTTTTTAAATAAAAATAATACTTTTCCGAATGTGTAGAAACACATGCAGGTTTCATGTAAATGTATGTAATTCATGTTCAGATGCAACGTGAACACATGAAGAACGTTTACCGTCATTAACGTGTTGACATGTGTGACGTCATCGCACAGTCAACACAAAATATTTTGTGACAGGACAAATCAGTTGCTGTCAGATGAATCAATGATGAAATCAATACGAGTCGTCATTTTGTTAAACATTCAGACAGACGTAATGTGTCTGCTGCTGTTGTTCACAGATCAGTTATTGATCAGTCTGAATGGTTCTGTTCTTGGTATAATTACTTTTTATTTCCTCGCTCGTTTCTTCTCTGATTTCTTTCCATTAATTTTAGTTTTTATCACATACTTTCATCTTTTCATCACTTCGTCTCTTCATCGATCGCTGGAATCTGTCATTTGTTGGTTTTCTGCTCGTGAACGTCACGACTCGCTCTGAGTTCACACTTTGTTCTAGGTCACATTTCCGTGGATTGTCCTGACTGGTTTGGTCATGTCTCAGTGTGTGAGTGTGTGTGACAACATGTGTGTGTGTGTGTGTGTGAATGCGTGTACCAGCTGTTTCCTTGGCAACCGAGGAATGTTCTTGAACAAACAGCCGGAGAGGTCGAGCTGCACACGAGTGTTTCTGAGCAGAGGAACCAGATTTACTCTTCATACCATCAGAGCCGGCCTGGAACACCAGGACCAACATGGAAAGGTCTGGAATAACCCTGGAACATCAGAACCGACCTGGAGAGTCCTGGACCGAACCTTTCAGTCTGATTCTGGTTCTGAGCTGATTTTGATTTAAATGAATGAAATGAAGCTTCCTGACTGAAACTGATGCTTCACTTTACATTTCACTCATTCATTATTAACATCATTTATTATTATTACTGAATGTTTCTTGTCATGTAGTTTTTGGTTTATTTGTTTTCATCCTCACTGGTATTTTTTTTTTAATTATTTTTTTGGCCTTTTTCGGCTTTATTGACAGTATAGATGAAGAGTTTGGACAGGAAACAGGGTAAGAGATGGGGAGTGACACGCAGCAAAGGGACCCGGGCCGGGAGTCGAACCCGGGTCCGCTGCAGAGCCTCGGCACATGGGTCGCGCGCGCTACCGACTGAGCTATGCGGCGCCCCCTCACTGGTATTTTACTGTCAATTATTAGCTAATGATTTCAGCACATTCACAGCAGAATACTGAGACGATTTTGTGCTAATAAGGATGAAATCACTGTAGTGTGTTTCTACAGTAAATACAGGATGTTGACGTAAAATGACAGAATGATACTGTTATTAGCATCTGCAGTTACTGTACAAATACTTATGTTAAAGTAAATTCACAACAATGTACTGTGTTTATATGGAAACACAACTATACTGTCTGTCAGCTGTTAGCCTGTTAGCTGTTAGCAAGGCACATGTGGATCTTGTCAGTAGTTCACACAGTCTTTGAAAACCTGCTTTCACTTTCGCTCCACTGGTTTTACTGGAGTCAGTAATGGAAATGTGCCTTATTGAGGGTTGATTATTAGTTTATTATTAGTTGATCACAAGGTGATCAATCAGTAATCAATCAGAGGAGATAGTTTAGATAGGAGAGAGTGTGTGTGTGATGGAGAGACACAGATGGAGTGAGGAGAGAAGAAACAAACTGCTGATCTGATCGTGTCTCTGTGTTCCTCTCTCTCGTTAACCTCCCGCCCCCCTCCCACCTGTTGGCCAATCACAGACGACCCCTGCCATCTCCAAACCAATCACATCAGACCCAGCTCACACACACACACACAAACACACGCACACACACACACAGATGGAGGGGGTAATTCTATTACCAGAGTTATATTGAAACGTGAGGAGAGGCAGCTGCAGCGTATTGAGAAGATTTACACAAATAACACACACACGCACTTCCTGCTGGTGTGTGTGTGTGTGTGTGTGTGTGTGTGTGTGTGTGAAATAGAGAGAGAGTGTGTGTGTGTGTTTCCTGTCTTCCTGCAGTGATTTCAGGATCTGAATTGAAGTTAAAATATCTGAAAACATAAACAGGAGCAGCCGCTCGAACATGAACTGCATCACATCCGTATTTACTTTATTATGTTATATTATATTATATTATATTATATTATATTATATTATATTATATTATATTATATCATCTTTTATTATATGATATTGTATTATATATCATATTATATTAAGTGATATACAAATACTAGATCCATGTATCATCCCATCAGCGTGCTCTGATGTTTGGAGGTAAACTCACTGACAAACAGACTCTCTGCAGTTCATCCTCTGTTGGGTCATTCAGGTTCTGATGTCGCAGCAGAATTTGTTAAGTCTGACAGTGGATCAGAACCAGATGAGTCCGACACACACCGATTACTGTACACATCAATCAATAGATGAGTGGATGAACCATCACTATGTAAAATAAATTCAGTTTCATATTGTTGTGTAGCTTTTTGTCTCCGTCTGTGTCGCTAACAGCTAACAGCTAACGGATCGCCTCTGCTCCCAGTCTTTGTGCTAAGCTAAGCTAACCACATGGCGCTATCTGTGAACACAGACATGAAGTGATCTCCATCTGCAGCTGCACCAGAATCACAACCAGAGGATTTCACTAAATGTCACAGTCTAGATCAACCAGCCGGCCAATAGGGAGCTAGCGTGTCAGTGTGACCTCTGCTCTGATTGGCTGGATCTGAGTCACAGTCGCTCTGTGTGTTTAAACTCCCTGAATGAGGCTTTAATTGGGTTTGGCAGGACGCTGATAGTGGCTTTATACTGGACACACACACACACACACGAACACACGCACATTCATAGCCGTGTCATGTTCAAAGGCTGCATGAATCTCCTGCATGCCGACACGCTGATAAACCCTTTAACACACTAATTAACCCAGACACACACACACACACACACATACACACACACCCTACACATATATACACATACACAGAACAGAATAAACACACAAACAAAAAAAACACACACACACAAACACACACACTCTCTCTGTTTGGCAGATAAATAATAGAAAAGTCCAAAACTTCAAACACACACAGACTCTGGTTCACCTTTAAACACTGTTTACCTGTTGGCTGCAGCTGTGTGTGTGTGTGTGTGTGTGTGTGTGTTGTTTACAGCAGTTTGTACTTTTTCAAACGCACACACAGAAAAGTGGTTTTGACCTCCAGGTCTCTTTAACACAGAAAGGCATTGTGGGAGTTATCACACAACAGACAGACAGCGTGTGTGTGTGTGTGTGTGTGTGTTGTGTTTATATTTGCCTTCAAGCTTCACTCTGTGTGTGTGTGTTTACTGTGTACAGCTGGCAGTGAGCTGATAACAGCGCTATTAGAAATATTAATATACCCTGAACCCCACGGAGACACACACACACACACCAAAGGCATCTGTGTGTGTGTGTGTGTGTGTGTGTGTGTGTGTGTTCCCTCTGGTCATCCCTGATTGGAGCAAATCAATTAAAAACCTGAGAGCTTGGCGTTTCATTGGCCAACAGTGAAGACTGACAGGCAGCCATCCTGCTCGCCTAAGGAACAGACAGGAGGTGAAGAACAAGAACAAGAACAAGAACTGTGGACCATTCACTACACAGATTCAGAGAACTGGAGGATGCTGAAGCTCTGATGTAACAAAAGACGCAATGGAGACAGGTCTGTGTAAAGATGGAGACAGGTCTGTGTGAAAATGGAGACAGGTCTGTGTAAAGATGGAGACAGGTCTGTGTGAAGATGTGATGGAGACAGGTCTGTGTGAAGATGTGATGGAGACAGGTCTGTGTAAAGATGGAGACAGGTCTGTGTGAAGATGTGATGGAGACAGGTCTGTGTGAAGATGTGATGGAGACAGGTCTGTGTAAAGATGGAGACAGGTCTGTGTGAAGATGGAGACAGGTCTGTGTAAAGATGGAGACAGGTCTGTGTGAAGATGGAGACAGGTCTGTGTAAAGATGGAGACAGGTCTGTGTAAAGATGGAGACAGGTCTGTGTGAAGATGTGATGGAGACAGGTCTGTGTGAAGATGTGATGGAGACAGGTCTGTGTGAAGATGTGATGGAGACAGGTCTGTGTAAAGATGGAGACAGGTCTGTGTAAAGATGTGATGGAGACAGGTCTGTGTAAAGATGGAGACAGGTCTGTGTGAAGATGGAGACAGGTCTGTGTGAAGATGGAGACAGGTCTGTGTAAAGATGGAGACAGGTCTGTGTGAAGCTGGAGACAGGTCTGTGTGAAGATGGAGACAGGTCTGTGTAAAGATGGAGACAGGTCTGTGTGAAGATGGAGACAGGTCTGTGTGAAGATGGAGACAGGTCTGTGTAAAGATGGAGACAGGTCTGTGTGAAGATGGAGACAGGTCTGTGTGGCTGCTCCAGTCTCTGATGTCACGTTGTCTGTCCAGTCTAATTAGTCCGTCACCCGTCAGGAGCAGCCTTCAACCAGGCTGGATCAGAACGTCACTTGTGGTGGTCCAGCAGGTAAAAAGATGTTGTTGGGCCTGATGGTCTTAAAGTCCGCTGCTCTTAATCCAAAACACACGGTCTTCTCCGAAGTTGATGACAGCATGACATCTTCCTCATGGATCAGTAGAGGTTGACTACCTCACCTCAGAGTCAGCTGCCATCGAACTCACCTGTAAAGGTTGACTGGAGCTGTAGGTTTTTGGCTAAAATTCATCCACTCAGACTTCAGCCTCGTCACGTTGTACGAGTGTGATGACGTCCTGATGTCCTGTGAAGAGATGAAACAGCGAGCGGTGGCAGCAGAGACCACTATGGAAGGAGACATCTTCTGTCTGGAGCGGCTGCTTTGCGAGTGGGTGCAGGGACAGGTCGCAGGAGTCGCACAGCGTCACTCACTGCTGAAAGTGAGACGCGACAAAAACCAAGGCAGATGCAGATGGCACAGAGAAAAACGTAATGGCAGAAAGTTCAGAGCCCAACTCAGCAGCAGAGAGAGTGGTTTGGACTCCAAGCAACCTAAAAAGCCACGTTTGAAAATACTTCAGATTTTGGTCAGTGGATGGCAAAAATGTGGTGCCTCAAGATAAAGTTGTATGCAAGCTGTGTAAGCTACACTTAGCTTAGCATTCCACCACTAGCAACATGAGGGCACATCTGGAATATGTGCACCCAGATGAGCACGCCATGTTGTCTGGAACTGCAGCTAAACAGCCACGTCTCCACTGATATTTCTCACCACCCGCCGCAAGCTCTTTATCTGCAGCACGACAACAGAAACTTGCTTCGTTCATATGCAAGGACGTGAAGCCGATCAGTATCGTTTATGGCTTCAGAGAGTTTTGTCATGTGAGAACACATCTGTCTGTGAGCTCTGAAGCTTCACGTCCGGCCTGATGACGACTGTCGCCTTCAGACATACAAACACATGATCAGACTCGTCCCAAAGTGACTTACAGTAATTCATACAAACAGTCACGCACTGATGGAGGCGGCAGTACCCATCTCTAAGGAATCGAACCAGCGACCTTCGGACAACAAGACGCCGGCTGTACCCGAGCCACCGCTTCCCACACACATCTCATTGTACACACATGATGCTTTGTGTCACGTTTGTATCAGGAGTGTGTGTTTGAGTGTAGGTCGTAGTTTGTGCTGAACTGTAGACGCTGGTGAAACATTTCTGTTGGTCTCAACATGTTTCAGAGAATCTCACGTGCCCCCTGCAGAACTCCACAGAACCTGCAGGAGTACCAGTGCTCGGGGCCCAGTAACCTCAGACACTCTGTGAGACTAAATATATCCATGATGTCATGTTTGGTTTTGGCCTCCGACACCGATACGAATGTCTGCTGTTTATTTTTAACTTTAACTCAACAAACCTGCAGTCAGGACGAGCTGCTGCACCACCGTTTCAACAATACATGAAACATATGAGTACTACTGCAGTACTACTCTGTCAGTAGTACTGCAGTACTACTCTGTCAGTACTACTGCAGTACTACTCTGTCAGTAGTACTGCAGTACTACTCTATCAGTACCACTGCAGTACTACTCTGTCAGTAGTACTACAGTACTACTGTCAGTACCACTGCAGTGTCACCAGTCAATACAATATGTCTATCAACTCGAAGTGTCCTGAAACACGCTCCTAAACACTTTCTAGAGGAATCATGTTGGCCTGGAAACATGAAATTGCATCTCATATCCTTCTACTTCACGTTGCAAGCCTGCCTCTGACCTGACACACCCCAACACCCAAAACATTTCAGGCTCAGGCTCAAAGTTATTCCTCCAGAAAGTGTTTGGGAGCGTGTTTCAGGACATTTTGTTGATTGGGACATATCTGTATTTTTTTGCAATAGTACTAGTAGTACTACTGCAGTAGTAGTTCTATTGCAGTACTAGTAGTACTACTGCAGTAGTACTCAGCTCCTTATCTGGAGCCGTCTGCAGTAACAAACTGCTAATGAGTCACTAAGTCAAAGAAACAAATCAGAGAGAGGAAAATATTTACTGACCACAGTCTGAAACCCTCTGTGTGTGTGTGTGTGTGTGTGTGTGTGTGTGTGTGTGTGTGTGTGTGTGTGTGTGTGTGTGTGTGTGTGTGTGTGTGTGTGTGTGCGTGCGTGCATGTGTGTGCGTGCGTGTGTGTGTGTGGCAGTAAAGGGTATTAGAGAAGATTACTGTTGTTCACACTGACAGCAGAGAGAGAGCGAGCGCTACATGGTTCAGATTAGATTGAACTTGTACCATTTATAAGAACATTAAATGGAGCCTGCAATCACTGGTCAATCGATGCCTTGCTGCTGCTGTGTGTGTGTGTGTGTGTGTGTGTGTGTGTGTGTGTGTGTGTGTGTCTGCAGTATTAAACCAGACGAGTTACAGCAGAGAACAGCTTCTGTATTGAGTTTTCCTCCAGCTCAGCCCTCCTGCCTCCTCTGAGTGAACACATGCAGAACCACCATTTAAAAAGTGTCTGTTTTTAAAGAGTTCTGAGGCTTCATGTTCAGGCGGTTGCTCGTTATAAATACCGACTGAGATGTTTTCCTGCTTTTCAATCAAAAGTTTAAATGTCTAACCAGAGACAAGGGAAAGGGAGGGATTCTGGGTAATGTTGAGATATTATGAAATAAACAGATTCAGACCTAGTTCACACAAACAGGTATTTTTAAAAACGCATTTTTTTCCCGACCCGGTTACAAAATATTCCCTTCTTCACCAGCGGTGTTTGAGGAAGATGTCTTTCCACATGAAAACGGAAAGGCAGGGTGTCAAGTGCACGCCGAGGAAATGATGCACAGCAGGACGCCATGTGCACGTCACGGTCGGGAACCATCCCTCACCCGGAAAGGGAGAGAGCATGCAAGTACTAATCGCTAACGATAGCTTTCACAGAGTCAGTTAGCTTGTTAGCTTGGTGGGGCGTCGTGGCGACTGGGCTCAGGCTCCATGACTGACTGACAGAGTACAAATACTTTAAAGTACTTTTGTCTCTCTCTCTACCTCTGATCACAAATGTCTGAACTTTCTCCTCTTCATCACCTTGTTAGCCTCGTTAGTTTAGTTTGATGCATTTGGGGTGAATTATGGATTATTGTTATCTGGCATCATCACGCCGCCCTCCTGACATCACAAGATTGATGTGGACCTATCACAGCACATCACGCACGCCAGGCGCAGCGAGATGAGACAAAGACTTAAAAAACGTGAACAGACTTCGGATTTTGAGACATTTTGTGTTTCACAGCTGGTTGAAGCGTTGCTGTTCTGTGTGCTGGTTCACTCCAGCGTTCTCGGTTGTGTGTGTGGATCTGTGATACGTTAACAACCATGTCGCACCAACGCTTAAAACCAAGCTGCAGCAGAATCTGAGTGTTATCTGATGTTCTGTTGTTCTGGCATTAATGCTAACAAGCTGAATTCACATGAACTCTAATGTGAACAAGCCACAGACACACACACACACACACACTCAGATTCCCGCCGTTACACACAACTCGCTCCATCTGTCTCTCTCCCTGTCTGCCTGCAGCTCACTCGGCCGGCCTCTCTGGTGTGGAGGGTTACTTAGATTTAAAGACCTGCCGCTCCCTGCTGCACTGAGTGTGTGTGTGTGTGTGTGTGTGTGTGTGTGTGTGTCCGTTGGGAGAGAGTCTGTTTGCTCTCTGATTGCCTGGATTGGTTGCAATTAGTCGCTCATGCACACACAAACACACACACACCTCCTCTTTATTGAAAAGAAAGGAGGTGACAACCCCCCCTCCTCCCCCTCCCCCCCTCTCCTCCTCCCCCTCCCCCCCTCCCCCCTCCACTCCTCCCCCCCCTCTCCTCCTCCCCCTCCCCCCTCCCCTCCTATAACTCACATTAAACAGGACAGTAACCACCTCCTCTCTGTGTGTCCTCGCTCAGCCTGTCTCTCACGTGATTGGCTCAGTGATTTAAGAGCGCTGCATTCTCATTCGTCAGTGGTCTAACCTCTGCGAGCATGTGACAAACGGCTCTCTCACTCACACACACACACAACACACACACACACACACACACACACACACACACACACACACAGCAAGTGTTATCTGCAGTGTTTGTGTCCGTCTATAACTCAGAGCAGGAGCTGTGGCAGGTCAATAGGAGATAACACAAAAGCTGCAGCAGCTTTTCTCTCTGTGCTGCCTTCAGGTACAAAGAGTCACACTGACGAATCATTCAATACTTCATTATAGGAACTACACTTACTCGCCTCCTCTACAGCCACTAAACTGCCTCTGGAGGAGCTCCTGTTGGTCTGGAACAACCTGAAGCAGCCACAATATATATTCACATCATAACTGTGTGAGCTGTGTTGGTATGTGGACCTGCAGCTTCTCTCCTCACATCGTCACTGAGCTTCATACAGACTTTTCGCTCAGTGTTGATGTTCTGGTTCATTCTCAGCAGTGACCCAGACGACTGCCTGCTGTACTTAGGGTTAGGGGTTAGGGCTGCAGGAACCCATCGTCCTCTTCAGCGAGCTGAGCGTGTCTGCGTGACCACACGTACCGAGCTGTAACGCAGGACACGTTACATTCTTCACAGGAGCCCAGTGTCACTACTGGGCTCATCGTGGAGGGGAAGCCCGGCCTGTCTGCACCCTCTCAGAGGCTCTGGACCAGAACTGAACCAAAGAAGAGCTGCAGCAGGATCCCCCCCACCCGAGAGAGAAGACAGGACTGAGATTCTGGACTTCAGACATTTTAGTCTTGAGTTGATTTGATTATAAGAAACACCGATGTCTCTAATAAACTTGAGTCAGATGGTCTCTGGATGTGGTCCTGGAGTCTGTTTAACATCAGCTGATTGACACAGAACCGAGCAGTCCAAACAGAAAGACAAGAGGGACATGACAAAAAGACTGGCTGGGTTAAACCTCAGAGCACCAACGTAGGTTCCCTGTGGAACGCCTCAGTGTAAACTCACACAGACAGCAAGACAGGTAGTCAGAGAGACAGACAGAGAGACGGACAGGTACCTGTAGGGATCCAGGGGTTGCTGGTTGGACGGTCTCGTGTGTCTCCTTGTTCCCAGTCGAAGTCGTCCTCTTTGGACTGGACCAGAGTACAGTCTGGAGCCTGACCAGACAGACAGGCTGAAAGACAGACAGACAGACAGAGAGGTGGTGAGTTATCGCACTCATGTTACAGTCTTCAAAGAGACAGACAGTGAGACAGAGAGACAGATCATCTGTGGTGAACAGTTCATTTAGAGACAAACATCTTTAAATGATGTTTGCACCAGATTCATGTTTTAACAAACACTACGTTACCCAGAAGGCCTCAGTGTTCAGACTCAAAGTCAACATCAGGTGTCGTTTGGAGGAAGAACTGTTTATTCTGCAGCTTGTAAACACATAATGTTATTTAGAGTGAGACAGATCCAGTTCATTAACATTTCCCAGCATCCTCCCTGCTGCTCACTCACACACACACACACACACACACACACACACACACACACACACACACACACACGCACACACACACGCACACACACACACACACACACACAGATAATAGATGTAAACCTCGTCTTCCTCTGAGACTCAAAGACGTCTAAATCCCTCCATTCACACACACACTGACTCTGTGTGTGTGTGTATGCATGTGTGTAAATATATATTGTGACATCAGGGGGTTTGACGCCTCGTCAGCCCCTTCAGTGTAATGACTGTGTGTGTGTGTGTGTGTGTGTGTGTGTGTGTGTAGCTGTCATCTCAATGCGTTGACATTAAATAGCTGGAAGGCTCATTTTCTTTCTTTGTAACAGAAGGCACATTAAACACACACACACACTCATCCCTCAGGACAGTGTTAGCTCATCAACAGATACGAGACACAATCTGTTTAATCTGCTTCTATGAATTTGCATCTATATAACAACACACACACACACACACACACACACGCACACACACACACACACACTTTCTCTCTGAAGAAACCACACAAAAAAAGCAATCTTAGCCTCTTAATCGCCGACACACTGAACTGTGGAGAGAGAGATCTGTGTGCGTGTGAGTGCGTGTGTGTGTGCGTGTGAGTGCGTGTGTGTGTGTGTGTGTGTGTGTGTGTGTGTGTGTGTCAGTGTGGGTTGTCTTTTGATAATCATAAAGGCGATGATGTTGATTTTTGGTTCCGTGGTGGAGAGAGAGTGATGTTGTGTTGTGTTGTGTTGTGTTGTGTTGTGTTGTGTTGTGTTGTGTTGTGTTGTGTTGTGTTGCCCTGTTGTGTGTCTGTGACATATTCTACACATGCTGCGATGCTGTTGCTGTGACGGCCTGCAGATCAGAACCGGGTCAGTCATGTTGTGAAAACAAGAAATGAAAGCCTGGAATCAGACTGGACCATGTCTGGTCCAGGTGAGAGCAGCACTTTTCACACCAAACAATCAATAATTCAAAAAGTTCTGCTCATATTTACATTCCTAAAGAATGAAGAATGATCCGGGTTTCAGGTCCAATGACAGGATGAACATGTTGCACTGTGAGAGCATCTAGTCAGTACCGGCCCATCTGTCACCAACTCTACAGCACTACACTCTGAGACAAACAACTGAACAGGTTAGTCATGGAGCAACTGAACCACAGCAGAATCACCGTAGAACCACAAAAAGCAACAAACACAACCTAAGCAGGTCAACAACTTCAGGCAGGACAACACTCCTGAACGGCCCAGGTGTGATCTGAAGCCTGTCAGGTAACAGAGACGTGTCGTGGAATCAGCGTGTGACAGGTGAAAACACTGCAGAGCGCCGATTGGTCAGAATCATCAGTACTGCAATACAAGACTAACCAAAACCTCAACAAAGACACACGACATACTGCTGGTACCAGTAACGATACTCCCAGAACTACTACAGGTACCACAGGTACCACAGGTACTACAGGTACTACAGGTACTACAGGTGAGCACTGATCGTCAAACAAAAAAACACAATGTATGTGTCTCATCACAGCAAATAAAAGCAGAGACAGACTGTCAGATCTTCACCTCCACAGGAAACACACACACACACACACACACACACACACACACACACACACAGAGCATTGGTCACATACCAACACTGTGTGTGTGTGTGTGTGTGTGTGTGTGTGTGTGTGCTCCAGCAGTAATTAATCATAATGTGCAGCTATTGATTGTCTCCAGTCTCCCGATCAATAAGTCCTCTCCTAAAAGTTGTAGCATTGAGGATCATTAACCCTTTAAAGCATCTACACACACACACATACACACACACACACAGTGACAGAGCAGCTGTGTACAAACAGGAAATGATGTCATCCATCACTGACCTGCGTAGCGGCATGTCGTACGTGTGTGTTCTTGATGTTAAAGTGTTAACGTTGCTGTGACCTTTGACCTCGCTCTGCGAGTTGAGGCTCGACCAGCCGTGTTACTATGGAGACGAGCATTTCCTGCTGAGGTGGAGCTGTGGGATGGATGTGTGACACACACACACACGCTGTAAACTCTTCTTCATGTGCTCTGTCACAATCACACAGGTCCAACTGATATTAACCAATAAAAGACACAACACACAAACAAACAAACCAACAGAAGGATCTATAAACTACTAGTCGAGTGGATGAGTGAGGATCAACTGATCTTTGGTTTCTTCTGTTAGGAGATATTTTACAGCAGCAGCTTGAATTCATCCGGCTGTCGGTTACAAAGTTCAGACAATATTCAGCAGAAATAGTCATGCTCTGCAGGGTTGAGGTGGAGTCTGAACAAATCAGTCTTGAGTCGCTGATGTGGTGGAGTGCAGTGCTCTCTCTGGGGTGTGTGGCCTGACCAGGGTTTGGAGGTAGACAGGTGCAGTTCCGTTGACGACCTTAAAGACCAGCACCATCTTCTGGAATCGGATGTGGGCCATAACAGGAAGTCACTGGAGTTGCGCTGAGTCCTCTGTGAGGAAAGACCAGATCCTGCGGATGTTGTAGAGGACAGGATCGGGCCACAACAGTGATGCTGGAGTAGCAGGACAGTCTGTCGTCAAGGATTACGCCCAGGTTCCTGGCCATCGATGAAAGTGATACCGTGACGTCCTGGACAGTGACTGACAGGTCCATGTGAGGGCAGTCTGTCCCCGGGATGAAGAGGAGTTCAGGTTTACTATTGTTGAGTTTGAGGTGATGAGCACCTGTCCAAGCAGAGATGCCTGTAGACATTCAGAGATGAGCGTCACTGTTCCATGTGACCTGAAAGGTGCGATATGGTATGGTACGGTATGATGTGAACCAGGTTAGATCAGAGTCCAAGAGCACCAAGGTTCTACAGGACCTTGTGAACACAAGGTCCAGTTGGTTCCCGGCCCAGTGGGTTGGTGGAGAGGGGGAGAGTGTGAGGTCAGATGTGGAGAAGAAGTCGATGAATTCAGGTGAGAGCAGCTTCTCTGGGGAGATGTTGAAGTCTCCCAGGACAACGAGCGGTGTGCCATCGTCAGGGCAGCAGCTCAGGAGGGCGTCCATCTCATCACAGGAGTCACGGAGAGGACCGGGAGGGAGACTGATCACCACAATGTGGAGTTTGAAAGGAAGTGTGATCTGGGCAGGTGGTCCAGAGGAAGGACCCGGTAGGACCACAGTGGGGAAGACGAGGAGTCCAGTTCCTCCTCCACCTGTTTGTCTCGAGCAGTGTGAGAATGAGTAGGCAGATGAGAGGGCAGCTGGAGTGGCAGTGTTTTCTGGGGTGATCCAGGTCTCAGTGAGGGCCAGGAAGTGGAGAGTCTGCAGGGAGGCACAGGCTGAAATGGTGTCCGCCTTCTTCACTGCAGACTGGCAGTTCATGGCCCACCAGTACTTCAGGTCCAGCACTGGTGGAGAATGTTGGATAGCAGAGATCGGCTGGGTTACAGCCTCCATCAGTGTGTCTCCAGTGAAATCTTCTGGGATTGTGTAAAGTTCATGGCTTCGGTCGGCGGTGGACAGCGAGTTACTTTGACTTCCTCTATAGACTCCTGCAGAGAGACTCGCTGAGTCTTTGCTCAGCTGTCCTGACGCTGCAGCTGATGCTGTACTGATCAGAACATGTGCTAGATTTACCTCATGCAGGTTTAGCTCCGCCCTGCAGTCAAGCCTATTGGTCACAGCTGACTTGGACGAAAACTGCCTGTAAACACTCAGCTTCAACAGTTTCACAACAATATACCCAAAAAGTATTAAGAAGAAGATTAAATATTACGGCTAACCTTCCTCACAAAATGCCTAACACTAGATCTACACTTCCCTCTGACTCACCAGCAGTCATTCACAGTAATCAGTAATAAACCAACATGTTTCCTCTGGTACCAGTCAGCTGAACGGGAGGAGAGTCTGCAAACACTAAGCTACCTGCAGGCTAACACTAAGATAGCTGCAGGTTAGTGATCGACCAATACGTTGGTCTAAAGCTTATCCCCCCCAAAAAAACAAATAAATAAATATATAAATAATAAAAAAAATAATAAATAAATAAATAAATAATGAATACATAAATACATAAAAAAGATCAAATCCATCCATCCATCCATTTTCTTCCGCTTATCCGGGGCGAGGTCGCGGGGGCAGCTGCCTGGGCAGGGACACCCGGACTTCCCTCTCCCCGGACACTTCCTCCAGCTCCTCCGGGAGGATCCCAAGGCGTTCCCAGTGCAGCCGAGTGACATAGTCACTCCAGTGTGTCCTGGGTCTTCCTCGGGGTCTCCTCCCGGTGGGGCATGCCAGGAACACCTCTCGAGGACGGCGTCCAGGGTGCATCCGAAACAGATGTCCGGGCCACCTCAGCTGGCTCCTCTCGATGTGGAGGAGCAGCGGCTCTACTCCGAGCTCCTCCCGGGTGACAGAGCTCCTCACCCTATCTCTAAGGGAGCGCCCTGCCACCCTGTGGAGGAAACTCATTTCGGCTTATTCTTGCGGTCACATCCCAAAGTTCATGACCATTACTGCGGCCGCTGCAAAGATCCGCCTGTCAATCTCGTGCTCCATCCTTCCTTTACTCGTGAACAAGACCCCAAGATACTTCTGCACTTGAGACAGGAGCTCTCCCCCAACCAGAAGGGAGCATGCCAACTTTTTCCAGTTGAGAACCATGGCCTTGGACTTGGAGGTGCGGATTCTCATCCCAGCCGCTTCACACTCGGTTGCAAACCGCTCCAGGACATGATGGAGGTTCTGGCTTGACGGAGCCAACAAGACAGCAACATCTGCAAAAAGCAGAGATGAAATCCAGTGGCTCCCGGACCCCCTCCGGCCCTTGACTGCGCCTAGAAATTCTGTCCATAAAAATAATGAACAGAACCGGTGACAAAGGGCAGCCCTGCCGGAGTCCAACATGTACCAGGAACAGGTCTGACTTAGTGCCGGCAATGTGAACCAGACTCCTGCTCCGGTCGTACAGGGACCGTACAACTCTCAGTAGAGGGCCTCCGACCCCGTGCTCACGGAGCACCTCCCACAGAATGCCATGAGGGACAGGGTTGGAAAAAAGATGGGTCTTTTTTTAAGTTGAACATAATCTTTTCAGAGGCCATATACAAAGCAGTTTCTTTCAGCCAAATAGAGACACAATAGCTACGCAATCAGAGCTAGTTTGATAAAGCGTGTATCTGCCCTCCTGTTAATGTGCAGGGCCGATGAGTCTCCAAAGAAAACCAATCTTGGTGAGAGAGGGATCTCAGCTCCAGTGATCTTGTTTAGCGCATCCAAAATATAGCCCCAATGTTGTCCCAATTTTGTACAAGTCCAAAACATATGGATGAGGCTTCCCATTTCTATCTTACATCAAGGACACAGTTCTGAGATGGAACTGTTCATCTTGTGGAGGCTCTCTGGTGTAAAGTAAATTCTATCGATGAGATTCATCAGTAAAAATTTGTGGAGGCTATTATAAGAGAAATTTTGATTTCCCAGACAAATTTCTTCCCAATCATGGTCTTCAAAAGACCAACACGTTTTTTTCAGGGCCGGTGCTGGTCGTTGGTTACCAGGAGAATGATAAAAGATAACTGGACTGATGAAGATTTACATGAAAAATCATTTTAAATTAGAACACAGAATGAAAAACAAAATGAGGTGATGAAAAAAGAAACATTGAGACATGAAGAAGAAAGTAAAAGATGAGAAGTAGAAGAGAAGGAAGAGAAGAAGGAAGAGGAGGAAATTGGAGTCCTCAGAGGTCTGATAACATTTAGCTGATGTGCTGGTGGGCCGGATTAGAGCTCTGCTGCAGCCAATCCCTGCTCACTGCCATCTATTAGCAGCCAATCACACACACACACACACACACACACACACACACACACGCGCACACACACACACACACACACACACAAACACACACACAGCTGGGTGGAGCTGCACTCGTCTTCTTTTACAAACTCTTCCTCTTCCTTTTCATCTTCTCTCTCTCTCTGTGTCAGTGTTTGTGATGCTCGCTCGCCCTCCTTCTCTCTGAAGTATGTAAGTCTGAATTAAACCATCTGGTCCTGATTACACACACACCCACACACACACACCCACACACACACGCACACACCCTTTGGGTCTCTCTGCTCCTCAAATGTTTCTGTTCACCACTGACACAATAAAGTTTATTCAAACAGGATGAACAGAAACACGTCTGTCTGTCTGTCTGTCTGTCCGTCTGTCTCTCTCACACAGAGTCCTGTTGTTCGCGCTGCCCGTCCTGCAGGGTGATCAGCAGCATGTTAACGAGCTCTCAGCTCTGATCACTGAGTCACGGTTCACACGTGTGTCACAGATCTGACCGGCTGAGAAAAAACATCACAAGACGTCAACTCAGCGTCTTTGGCAACATTGAAAAGACGTCCAGTGGAGACTCTGAAAGTCTTCAGACGTCTTCTCAACGTTCACAGCTGACGTCTCAGTGACGTCCTCACAGGGTTCAACATTAAAGTCTTTTTCTGTAATGTGAGACACTTTTAACTTCAGCGAGGATTCAAACCCTGAACCTCAGCAGCTGCATGACACCTGAACTTCACCAGGAGAGTTATTGATCAGCTTCATTAAAGACCATGAACAGAACCTCAGAACATTAGTGGACCTGATGAAGACTGAACCCTGTGAGGACGTCACTGAGACGGCTGAAGAGTTTCATTCTGGCTCCACTGGATGTCTTTTCAACGCTGTCAAAGACACTGAGTTGACGTCTTGCGGAGATGTTTGTGCTCAGTGGGTGACGGCTGATGAAGGAGTCAGAAGAAGACTGACAGATGAAGATGGAGGAGGAAGAAGACAAAGACAGGATGAGACACAAAGAGAGCAGTTAGACAGAAAGATTGAAACGCTGGTAGATAAATGTAGAGAATTAAGGTCACCAGCAGAGTTTCTTCCATTTTTAAGATTTGTAAGTCCAGTCCAGCTGTGAGTCACATGAGGAGCGCTGGTCAAATTCATCAGAGCTCAAGTTATACAGCAGGAGGTCAAGAAGGTCTGGAGCCCAGGGAAGAGACGGAGACACGGCAAGAATCAGATCACAGCAAGAACGAGACAACAACAATCCTGGACGAGGAAGAACGTAGATCAACACCACAGAAGAAGAAACAAAATGAAACAAGAGGCTGAATAGTTTCTCCTGTGATCTGATGTCACTTCCTGCTCTGTATGAACAAATCCGTCCATCACTGAGACAAACAGACTCCATGTTTCTACTCAAAGACAGAAAGAAGTTCATGTAGAACATTTGCTGAATGAACAAGAAGGTCCAAATAATGCAGAATGAGTCAGAGACAGAGTTTCACAGAGTTTATAAAGTTTGTTTTAACTCATTAACAATGAGTTAACTCATTAAACTGACACAGTTGTTAAGGGAGTCTGGTGCTGAAAACACCAACTGCTGGACGGACACCACACACCTTCAGACTCTGTGTGTGTGTGTGTGTGTGTGTGTGTGTGTGTGTGTGTGTGTGTGTGTGTGTGTGTGTGATTAAATTAATCCAGATTTGAATTTCAAGATGAAAATTATACTTTCGCCATTTCACTCCATCTGTGTGTGAGAGAGAGAGAGATGCTTCAGCTGTTGCCTTCAAACACACACACACACACATACACACACACACGCTGACCCAGAATCATGTCTCAGTTATAATCTCCCCAACACACACACACACACACACACACACACACACACACACACACACACATTCACGCAGGTTAACCTACTACCCCCAACACACACACACACACACACACAGGAGGGGAGGAGGAGTGCCTCAGATACACACACACATATACACACACATACATACGCCAATTAGCAGTGTGTAATCAGGCTGATCTGATGTGTGTGTTATTATCTGCTGTCAGACACCTACAGCGCTGTGTGTGTGTATGTGTGTGTGTTCAGCGTTAGCGGCATTTAGCCTCGGAGCTAACCGTTAGCATGTGCTGATGCTTACATCCTGCAAACCTAAATCCTGAGAGATGATTGGATGAGAGCAGACAGGAAGCACAGGAACACCGGGGGCTGTGTGTGTGTGTGTGTGTGTGTGTGTGTGTGATTCAAAGTGACAATGGACACACACACTGTGACAGACAGCAGTGGCCTGTGGTGTCAGTGGTGGCATTTAGCTGGTGACACGCACGCACACACACAAACACACACAGATGTGTATGTTTGACAGACGGATGATATTCGGACAGGAAAAGGAAAGAAGGAATTCCAGAAGATAAGAAAGCAAATAAGGAAAGAAGGAGGTTAAGAAGGAGGTAAAGAAGGAGACGATGTGCCCAAAATGTTAACGTGACCTCAGTTCACTGATGTCTATGAAAAGAAACACTGATTAGAGACAAGAGTGACTACACCCAACACACACACACACACACACACACACACACACACAGAGTTCTGCTCTACTTTCAAGGACGTTAAACTGTATTTGTGAAGGTATGTGAAGTGTATGTCATGCATGTGTGTGTGTGCGTGCGTGCGTGTGTGTGTAAACTGTGATCTCCAGCAGGAACAGTAACTGGGCGCTAACAGCATTAGCGTTAGCACAGTGAGCTAACTCGCCTCAGGCCAAACATGAATAATGCAGCAGTCAGCCCAGTGCCTCTGGGTGATGCTGTGTGTGTGTGTGTGTGTGTGTGTGTGTGTGTGTTGCTATCACTGTTATCTGGCTGTACTTGAGGCCGTCTATATGACGGTATTAGAATAATATGCTAATTACTAATAATTACACTGTAACATACACACTTAGATTCTCCCCCCCCCCCCCCCAGGCTGTAACTCCTCCTGGCAAGGACGAGGAGGAGGAGGAGGAGGACGAGGAGGAGGACGAGGAGGACGAGGAGGAGGAGGAGGAGGACGAGGAGGAGGAAACCTGCAGGACACAACATGTCTGCAGTGACATTTCAGCTGAAAACATCTCAGACGACTGTGATCGTCTTCACAGGAGAACGTTCCTGCAGCTCAGTCTGCTTCAGACACCACACAGAGCTGAAGACACTGACTGCATCAGTTCACAGCTACACTAACCTGCACCTGAGTGACCACCTGTGATGTGATGTCACTTCCTGCTCTGTATGAAACGGAAAGAAGTTCATGTACAACATTTGCTGTTTATCTATTATCTTTATTTTGAGTTTCACAGAGTTTATAAAGTGTCTCCAACTCAGCAACTCACTAAACTGACACATTTGTTAAGGGAGTCTGGGGACTTTCTCCACGGGGACAAAGAAGTCGCCTATATTGTTCCTGTTTAGTGTCTTTGTAACATGTGACATGTTTAGATCAATAACATGTTTCTTCTTTCATAAATGGAGTGTAAATGGTGAAATCAGTGTAAACAGTGTGTTCAAACAGCTGATCAATGTTGGCAGGTAAGACTTTAGCACTTTAGACACAGAAGCAGACAGGCTGGTACAGACATGCTGCCACAAACTGACACTTTTTACAAGGAGACAAACAACTTCAGCTGAAACATTTAATGCTGAATTTACAACAAGGACACAATGAGTCAGAATCTGTCAGAAACACAGTTTCACTATGTTACAAAGTTTGTTTTAACTCAACAACTCTTAAAATCACCACATTTGTTAATGTAGACTGGTGATGTTGTTGTATTGGTTCAATTGTTTCTTCTTCTTCCTCTTCACACTGCTAACAGAGTGAGGTCACTCATGGTCCAGACCTCCTCTGACTGTGGTCTGAGTGATTGGATCTCACATAGGGCCATTCACACCTGTACATGGAGTTGTCCATTTGTAATCAGATTACTCAGGATGTTGCCAGGTCTGAGCAGCCTCAAGGAGACATGAAGTGACCACAAAGAGACAAAGTGACGGACAGCTGATGTTTGTTAACGTTCTGTGTTTGGTTCTCGTTCAGTTTCAGTTCAGACTAAAGTGAACCAGCAGCAGCTGCCGGTCAGACAGCAGGCTGACTTTGTGTGTGAGTGCTGATGGCCAGCGGAGGTGTGAGTGTCTCCGTGTGTCCTCTGTCCGTCCTCATCAGTCACACTGTCAACTCATCACCCAGAGGACGCCAGCTGTCACCCCGACTTTATGCCCAGTTTGAGGCTCCGCCTCTGTCAAAGTGCACAATGAACCAGATCAGATCTGTCAGAGCGAGTCAGCACCGGTCTGTCCACAAACCTGTCCACATGACAAGGAAACAGTCTGTTATTATGACCTCATTTTCCCACAATCCACTGCAGGAGTTCCTCACAACTCAAAAAACAATGATTGTGGGGCGCCGTTTAGCTCAGTTGGTAGAGCAGCGTCCTATGTAGAGGCTTTGTCCTCGCTGCAGCGGACCCGGTTTCGACTCCCGGCCCGGGTCCGATTGCTGCGTGTCACTCGACCTCTCTCATCCTGTTTCCTGTCACATCTTCAACTGAACTATCAAATGAAGCCATAAAAGGCCATAAAAATACTGAAAAAAGGAAACAATGTTTGTTCTGGTTCTGACTCTGCCGTCTTCAATCCCTGTCCAGATACTTTAAATTTTTATTTGAGTCATAAAATTAAATGTTTCAGCAGATTCAGGCCCCAAACCTCCCAGACAAAGTTCTACATATTCTGAAAGATGAGCCCTTAAGAAGTCCTCAGGTTCTGCAAAATGTTCTGGTGGTTCTTGAGGACATTGTGGTGATTCAGGAGAAACAGGGAGGACTCTGATCATTTGAATAGATTCACTTAGTCTATGAGAATGTTCCTTGGGTACAGGATCAGGATCACTGGGCCTTTTAGATTCTTGTCATCCCAGGAAAGTTCCAGAAGTCTTAAAGGGACAGTTTGTGAACCTCCGTATCCCTACACATTAGTGCAACTGCGTAGAGATATGGAGGTTCTACGGTTGAGAAAATGTAGAGCCAAAATAAAGGCAGGTCTGACGGCGATGTAAAGCGGTGTGAATTTTACAAGGTACACTTGAACTGTTATAGATTTTTTAAGGTGAGCCTTGTTTTAGGTGGTTTGTTTCTCTTTTTCTCTGGACTCTGTTCACTGCAGTACAAAGCTGAACATCTGGGCTGGAGCGCTGATCGCTGATTACTGTGGGGAACAGACCAACTATAGATATGGACTTTATATGACCCCACTTCAAAAAACACAAACTGTCCCTTTAAGACTTCTGGAACTTTCCTGGGATGACAAGAATCTAAAAAGCCCAGTGACCCTGATCCTGTACCCAAGAAACGTTCTCATAGACTAAGTGAATCTATTCAAATGATCAGAGTCCTCCCTGTTTCTCCTGAATCACCACAATGTCCTCAAGAACCACCAGAAGTGGTTCCTTTTGATGGCGTTGGGGTTCTTGAGGAAGTTCCTACGGTTCTCGAGAGGCTTTTCAGGGTGTTAAAGGAGATTCAAGTAATTCTTTAGGAGAACTCGGACCATTTGAAAAACATTCCACAAGCTCTTAATCGCAGCACCCAAAGGGTTACTGTGGAACCTGAAGAGGTTCTAGGGTTCCTCAGGACTCTTCAGGTGGAACCTCACAGACAGACAGACAGACAGACAGACAGACAGACAGACAGACAGACAGACAGACAGACAGACAGGCAGATAAACAGACAGACAGATATGTAAATGAGGGTGAATTTTAATCAAAAAATGAGTCAACAGATGGGCTTCTTTAAACACACACACACACACACACACACACACACACACACACACACACACACACACACAGGGTTAGAGATTAGAGATTAGGACGTATCATAAACCAGAATCATGTCAGATTAAAACTCTGTGTTCCAGATTCAAAGAAAAGAAAGATCTTCTTAATCTGTCCCTTTCTTTACCCGCGCTGCCTCTCTGACATCAGCATCACAGGGGGATTGTGGGATTGGCACTGATGCATTCTGGGTACTTTGTTCTAACATGAGGTTGATGCCACAGAGAGAAAAACATAATATTAATGTTCAGTGACAAGTTTTACTACAAAGTGACAAGAGACAAAGGAGAAGAAGAAGAAGAAGAAGAAGACGACGAAGAAGAAGATGAGGTGGAGGGCGAGCGAGTGTAAAAGAGAAAGTGGAGCAGTAAAACAGAGAGAGGCATTTAGAGGACTTTTTCTGTCCTGCTGACTCATCATAAATCTGTGTGTGTGTGTGTGTGTGTGTGTGTGTGTGTGTGTGTGTGTGTGTGTGTGTGTGTGTGTGTGTGTGTGTGTGTGTGTGTGCTGCAGTAATCAATACAGCAGCAGATTGTCTGGTTCTCAGGTGTCGAGTTTCTCTGGAGCTCACTAAATCTTATTCTGTTTCTTTGGACGTGGAACTCAACGAGCTCCTTTCTTCAGCTTCCATCTCTGAACAATCACATTCATCATTCATATAAATATTATTGATAATCATGATCATTGCTGATAATTGTGTCCGCACAGTGTCTCAGTGTCAGCTGACGTCTACAGAGATCCAGTGTGCTGATAAACAAAGTAGATTCACTGTACTGAAGAAGCTGATCAGAGAGTAATATTCTAATCAGAATCAGAACAAGATCCCCAAAGCTTCCATGATATTCTCCTCCATCACAAAGTTACCACAGATGCCTGTTTCCATTGTCTCCTGTTCACCTGTCAGGTGCGCAGTCTGTGCCATTAAACCACAGAAGAAGAAAGGACACAACGGGAGGACGCTGACATGATTTTAGTCTCTTAAGTTTTATTTGCTGTGTTTTAAAGCAGCACTGTGTGGGTCTGTAGGATGTAGTGAATGAACCAGCTGCTCTCAGAGGACAACACAACACTGTGTGAAGACAGAGAGGTGGCAGGGTCCGCCACATATAAACAGTAAACCAGTATAAAGTGTGTTGTTGTCCTTTAGGCCAGTTTGATTGTTCTGAGTATAATGAGTGAATGAGTGAATTGTTTTGTTTTGAAACAATGGAAAACATCGACGCGTCACTTCAGGCTCAGTCCGAACAGCTTCCCCTCAGAGGGAACCAGGATCACGTCTGCTTGTTTCCACACCAGACTCCATAGAGAAATCACTGGATTTAAAGAGTCCAAACCAGCAAACAAAGAACACAACAAAGGACTGGACACACACACACACACACACACACAGTGGTGTAAATGTCAAGGATGACACCTCCAGCTGATGAAGAGTACACCAGAGTCTGCATCTCACCCTCTGACACCCCGTCCTCACCCCCCTCACCCCCCTCACCCCAGCATACAGAAGGTCATCTCTAACCTCCAGCAGAGAGAGAGAGGGAGGGATCATCGAGCCTGGCAGAGGCTGGAAAGGTCTTCTCCCACAGGACACACAAAACACCACAACACAACAACACACACCACAACACAACACAACACAACACACAGCAGGTGTGAGGCTGGCTGGTTTCAGGAACATGAACAAAAAGTCCAAATGTGTCAGTAAACACTTGTTGTTCCAGTTTGTTCCAGTTGCTAACACACTAACACAACATGCAGCACAAATGTTCAAACGGACACACAGAGATTAAACCTCTCCAAAACTTTAAACACATTTTCTGCTTTACACACTTTTTGCAATTCAAAATGTCACTTTTTAAATGCACTGAACACAGTTTACTGTATAAGACACAACAATCTGACATAAAGTCTCATGTTTGCCATTCAAAATGACACCACAGGAGCTCATTGGCCACTATATGTGTCACCTGGCCAAACAGGTGTTACTGTTACCACTTCAGTCAGGAAGTCAGCACTAACAGACCACAGGTGAGCACCTGTTTTTCCAACAACAGTGGAAGATGTTGCAGAGAGAGGAAGAGGAGGAAGAGGAAGAGGAAGAGGAGGAGGGAGGGTGAGAATGAGAGGGGAGGAAGAGTGAGAGGTGGAGCTGGTAGAGGAGCTCATGGCCAAAGAAGAACAACTTTCAGATGAAATCAGAGCGACCTGAGTTGATGATGTCATCAGCCATGAGCTGACCCTGATAGGCTGACAGAGAGAGCTTCCTCTCAGGGTCACATTCTGTTTCTGCAGTTTTATTTTTCAGTTTACGGTTCTGTGAGCGCATTTTTGTTCGCTCTAATGTAAATACATCTGCTGTGCACATGTTGCACTGACTTGTTTGGTGAAGAATAAAAAAAACAAATGTTTGTTTGAACAGCATGTGTGTATCTGCAAATATTTCTGTGCATGTGAACAATCTGAAGGATTCTCTACAATTTGAACTATGTTAGTATTATAGCAACGCATCCTGAAGATGAGAGTGCTTTTCATTAACCAACAGAGTGTAGCTGGTCAGACAAACATCTGGTAATATGAATGAAGTGTGAGCCATCTGGTGCAACAGTTTGATTCTGATAATGCTATAAGTAGTTTTGGTCACAGTGCTTCATTCTGCAGGATATATGAGGCATTTTGTGGGTGTTTGGTTTGTGAATTATGTTCAGTATTTTGATAAAACCAGCCGAGTTTGCAAAATTGTGTTTTCGCAATTTGAAAAAACTGTAAAGGAACAGCTGAAGTCTTCTTTGTTAGCTCAGCAGCCACAGTGAAGAGTTCAGATCATTACTGTGTGTTGAATAACGTGTTTCCATCAGGAAGTGGAGCGAACTGTTCCTTTAATCTACCATCAGACTCATGAACAGTCTGTAAGGAGACAAACACACACAGAGCTGCTCCACTTTAAATGTGTTCTCTATCGAACACACACGCGCACACACACACACACACACACACACACACACACACACACACACACACACACACACACACACACACACACACACACACACACACACACCACTATGAGCGCTCCTCTCTCTTCCCTGCAGCTCCCTCATGGCGGTCGACCACTAATGTAACGCTGCTGTGAGGCAGGCCTGGGGGGCACTTAGACCCCTCCGTCACCTCCACCTCTGCTCCTACCTGTCTGTCTCTCTACACACTGTCTCACTGCTGTGCTGCTGTTTATTTTCTTCTTCTGCTACTGATGTTTACTTCCTGTTTCATACTGTTATCAAAGAAAACTTAAAGACATATTTTAGGTTGAAGTCTCCACCACACGTCACAGACATGTGACTGACTGATGGTGAGATTCTGACCCATTCAGAAATATCCATCTGATTCTGAATGAAAGTAAAGATACAGTGTTAAAATATTACTTTGGCAACAGTGAAAGACATCCATACAAGAAGTACTCCAGTAAAACTATCTTATATAAAATGTATTTAAGTATCAAACTACAAACAAAAGGAACTGAACCAAATGTTGGTAAATGTTTTATCAACCAACCAACAAAACAACCATCCATCCATTCTCTGTCTTACTGATGATGAAGCTCATTGTTCATGTTGAGTCACAGTATCAATAGCCGTCTTACAGTATTGATATATATTGACAGTGATGATGTGTTAAAAAAAAAGTCAAAATCAGGTCAAGTTGTTTCATCTGCGACCGAATGAGGAGACGAGAAGATCGGAGCAGGAGTCACCGATCTGTCTGTCAATTCAATTCAAGGGGCGTTTTTGGTATGAAAATTTAACAACAATGTAGCCAAAGCATCTGATCCAGTAACTTAACTTATACCATGGTCTGGGGGAATACTCGATTGTTCTGATTGGCTGCAGGGTGTCCATTAACCCCTGATATATGGACACCTACTTAGTAGTTCCAGTCAAATTGTCTGTTCATGGATGTAAATCAATGTCCTAGCTGGCGTATCAAATCTGAATATTTTATTTCCAACACTGAGTGCAGTCCGTCAGTCCTTCAGTGTCCTCTGAACACCACAGGGTGGTGACTGTAACACACAAGCTGCAGAAACACTTCCCCTCTAAACTTACTGACAGGTGAATAATCTCACATCCCGTTCGCTGTTCAGCTCTCTACTTCAGGCTGCAGCCACAGCAGTGGTACACACGGACGATCATTGTTCGTGAAAATCTTGATATTGATTTGGGGACAATGACATGACTGGTTAGCTAGCTGGTCTTATTAGCTAGCATACTGTCAAATTATATTTACTGTTTGTCAGCCATATGCAATGTTATTGACTTTGAATCTTGCTAGCATCGTGTTAGCTTTCTGGCTCATCACTGAGCGGACAAGAATATCTCCTGCTGCCAAGTCATATCTATGGTCTGTCCTATTTACTGGAGGAGTCAACAACATCTCCATTGCATAAGAATGTTACGGGAGGGTAATGATTGCTCCAGGTATTAGTCACACCCTCAGGCGGTACCAGGGAAACTAAGTTATGGCTTGTGAAAACTTTATATTTAGATTATAAAACACATGAAAATATAAATTAATGGTCTTAATTTCTGTCCATGGTATAAACGGGATAATGCTCCGCGTCGTCCATTAATTCCTGATTATGGACACCTCGTTGGGCATTATCCCTTGCATAAACATATACACAACATCAAGATTGATTCATTAATTATATATACAGTATATATGTGTGTGTGTGTGTGTGTGTGTGTGTGTGTGTGTGTCTCTGTCTCTCTGTGTGTCTTTAACCTCTCTTAACCTCGACCAATCCCAGAGGTGATTCTTGGTTTCCTGCGGTTACGGTCTGACACACATACAGCCAATCATTAATCAGAGTCTGGTGGCATATTAAGAGTCTGGAGCAGCCCCAGGACACACACACACACACACACACACACACACACACACACACACACACACACAGTGACCCAAAAACTCGTCCTCAGTACAAAGACGTCTCAGAAACCAGGAGGTCGTCGCACACTGAGCAGCTCAGCTGGATGACCGCGTGGAGTCGCCACGCCTGCCAGAAGCGCTTGTGTTTACAGACGGCAGCAAACGCACCAACTGCAAGCTGACAATCAAAGTGTTGCTTTGATTGGACAGAAAATAAAACTTCACAATAAGAGCACAGGCCTGGTGAGAGTTGCACACACCTGTGACTCACCTGTTAAAACACCTCTGTCTCAGTGTTCACCTGAAATCTCCCCTCAACACCTGGACGGCTGCAGCCAATCACAGCCAAGTGTAGGGAGTGATGACCGTGATGCTTTTAATGGAAACAGACGTCACCTGAATGATCTGCAGTGTGACGACCTGAACAACCTCTGAACAACCTGAGTGGACACAGAACCCTTAAAGAACCTTGAGGGAACCTTGAGAGAACCTCAGCACACGGGTTCTCTCATCATCTAATCTGCAGTCGCTGTTTTATTGTGAAGAACTTGCTTGAGTATTTCTAGATCGTTCTGTGTGGAGGAGATCATGTGACCTTGTTTACTTCCTGAGTTCACTTCAACTCAGAACACCTGCTTCAAACTCTGAACAGCGCCGCTGAGCCCGAAACATCATCAATATTTAAACACACACACACACACACTCAAACAGATATTAGCTGCGTATGAATATTTACTGTAGTAATATAGGTTAAATAGCAGATACACACACTTACAGTGGCTCTGTGTGTGTGTGTGCGTGTGTGTGCACGCATGTGTATGTGTATGTGTGTGTGTTTTGTCTCGTAGCTGGCAGCACTTTTCAGATAATTATCATAATGATTATGATAAAACGGAAAAAGACAGAAAGCATTAAAATTGTAATAAAATATTTATCTTCCCTTCTTCCTCTGGTCTCACCCCCAGCACAGGACAGACAGACAGACAGACAGAGAGAGAGAGAGAGAGAGAGAGGGAGACAGGAGCTGATGTCTTTGGTATTTTTCTGGTTGAAAGTTTTAATTTTCTCAGTTAAAAGTGAAGTCAGAGACAGAGATGCTGATCGTCCCACAGCTTCAGCAGTACCTGAACACAACGCTGTGGATGGACCGTCCGGCAGGTGGCCAGAGAAGCTGACCTGCTCCTCCACCCTGACCTGCTCCTCCACCCTGACCTGCTCCTCCACCCTGACCTGCTCCTCCACCCTGACCTCCTCCATCCTGACCTGCTCCTCCATCCTGACCTGCTCCTCCACCCTGACCTCCTCCATCCTGACCTGCTCCTCCATCCTGACCTGCTCCTCCACCCTGACCTGCTCCACCACCCTGACCTCCTCCATCCTGACCTGCTCCTCCACCCTGACCTGCTCCTCCACCCTGACCTCCTCCACCCTGACCTGCTCCTCCATCCTGACCTGCTCCTCCACCCTGACCTCCTCCATCCTGACCTGCTCCTCCATCCTGACCTGCTCCTCCACCCTGACCTGCTCCTCCACCCTGACCTCCTCCATCCTGACCTGCTCCTCCATCGTGACCTGCTCCTCCACCCTGACCTCCTCCATCCTGACCTGCTCCTCCACCCTGACCTGCTCCTCCATCCTGACCTGCTCCTCCACCCTGACCTGCTCCACCACCCTGACCTCCTCCATCCTGACCTGCTCCTCCATCCTGACCTGCTCCTCCACCCTGACCTCCTCCATCCTGACCTGCTCCTCCACCCTGACCTGCTCCTCCACCCTGACCTGCTCCACCACCCTGACCTCCTCCATCCTGACCTGCTCCTCCATCCTGACCTCCTCCATCCTGACCTGCTCCTCCACCCTGACCTGCTCCTCCATCCTGACCTGCTCCTCCACCCTGACCTGCTCCATCCTGACCTGCTCCTCCATCCTGACCTGCTCCTCCACCCTGACCTCCTCCATCCTGACCTGCTCCTCCATCCTGACCTGCTCCTCCACCATGACCTCCTCCACCCGGACCTGCTCCTCCACCCTGACCTGCTCCTCCACCCTGACCTCCTCCATCCTGACCTGCTCCTCCACCCTGACCTGCTCCTCCACCCTGACCTCCTCCATCATGACCTGCTCCTCCATCCTGACCTGCTCCTCCACCCTGACCTCCTCCATCCTGACCTGCTCCTCCACCCTGACCTCCTCCATCATGACCTGCTCCTCCATCCTGACCTGCTCCTCCACCCTGACCTCCTCCACCCGGACCTGCTCCTCCACCCTGACCTGCTCCTCCACCATGACCTCCTCCACCCGGACCTGCTCCTCCACCCTGACCTGCTCCTCCACCCTGACCTCCTCCATCCTGACCTGCTCCTCCACCATGACCTCCTCCACCCGGACCTGCTCCTCCACCCTGACCTGCTCCTCCACCCTGACCTCCTCCATCCTGACCTGCTCCTCCACCCTGACCTCCTCCATCATGACCTGCTCCTCCATCCTGACCTGCTCCTCCACCCTGACCTCCTCCATCCTGACCTGCTCCTCCACCCTGACCTCCTCCATCATGACCTGCTCCTCCATCCTGACCTGCTCCTCCACCCTGACCTCCTCCACCCGGACCTGCTCCTCCACCCTGACCTGCTCCTCCACCATGACCTCCTCCACCCGGACCTGCTCCTCCACCCTGACCTGCTCCTCCACCCTGACCTCCTCCATCCTGACCTGCTCCTCCACCCTGACCTGCTCCTCCACCCTGACCTGCTCCTCCATGCGTCACATTATTTATGTTCAGCAACATGAAAATGAATAAACCATGAGGTTAATCTCTTGGTGTGAATTTACTGAATCTGCTCTTCTTATTGGGTTTCTCTTTCTTCACGCTGCACTTTCATGCTTCATGTTTGTATTCCAGTAATTTTAAAAAATGCATAAATCTTTGTTCTCTTTAATCTCCCTACAAATCCACATCAGCGCTGTGAATTATCTGCAGTAGCACACGGAGGAAAGTTCCCCTCCTGCACTTAATAAAGCACAGATTCCTGTATGTGTGTGTTTGTGGTCGGTCCGTTTGGATTAAAGCCGTAAGCGAGAGGATCCCTGGCGGGTTGAGACGCTGTGATCGGCCCCGGTGGCCTCTGGGATTAAAGTGCTGCCTTCAGACGCAGCGTCGGCAAACCCAACGGGGATTAAAGGAGCCGGATTAAGACTCCTTTTGTTTAACGTGTGAGATGAGATAGAAGCTGTGGAGGAGGATTTGTGTCTCTGAGGCTGGTGTCAGCTCTAAGCTCTGTCACATAGATCCAAATCTCCCCCAGTCCCTGAACTCACCACAGGACGCTCACACAGTTTAGACTATAAGACACGAGTGAACACCCTGCAGCACGTCTGAGCGCCATGAAGTCAGAAAACAACTGTGTGGTAACTATAACGATGTGTGATGAAGACATGAAAACATTCACACTGTTAAAAAACGGATAACTTCACACTGGGACCGGTTCTACCTGCATGTTTGTCTCCATGAGGGGAGGGACTTGTTGTTTAGTGCCGCTAATTTAGCTGCATGGCTACGAGCTAGCTACCAGCTATATTTAGCAGCAGTTAGCAGTTACTTTAGCAACAACGCTAGCAGTAACTGAATTCAATCAATCAATCAATCTTTATTTATATGGCGATTTTCATACAGAAAAAAGTAGCTCAAAGTGCCTCACAGAAATAAACAAACAACAGCAGAAAAATAGAAACAGCAAAATAAAGTTAGGAGAAGATAATCAGACATGGACAGAGACATACACACTCATACACACATTCACACATATGCACGCAGACACACACACTAATACACACCCATACAGTAGCTGTCACTAAAGAGACATGGCTGGGCAGCGAGACCTGGTGCATGGAGGAAGCTACCTTTGGGGAGCCAACCACACCGGGAGAGATGTCGGGCCAAGGCCGCAGGGAGCACCACCACAGAGACCACCCCAACCCGGGCAGACAGGAGGCCCTACACCAAGGTGCAGAGCCCTCTGGTCACCCGGGCCGGAGCCGTCCATGGGACAGCACCCCCCGCGGCCAGACCAGAGACCACTCCCAGCCCGGCAGGCCCCCAGGAGGAAACACTGGAGATTAAAAACTGACAGACTAAAACAGTAAAATAAGGCAAAAAGCGTAGAAGCTAAAAACACAAGGGGCTAAAAAATAAAAGCATAAAGGTTAAAATATGAGAGATTAAAACAGTAAAAGAATAAATAAATAAATAAATAAATAAATAAAAGTGCTCTGATTAGCACGGCATAAAGGAATTAAGAAGAATTTAAATTTCAATTAAAAGCCTGATTAAAGGTGGGTCTTGAGCCTCTTTTTAAAAACCTCTACAGTCTCTGCGACCCTGAGGCTCTCCGGCAGGTTGTTCCACAGTCGGGGCCCATAACAACTGAAAGCCTCCCCGTGCTTTTTTGAACTGACCTGTGGTGGTTAAAAGGCCGGTGCCGGAGGACCTCAGGGTCTGCGGGGGCTGATAGACTAAAAGCAGGTCAGATAAATAAGAAGGCCCAAGACCGTTAAGACATTTAAAAACTAGTAAAAGAACCTTAAAATCAATCCTGAAACGCACGGGGAGCCAATGAAGTGACTTTAAAACCGGTGTAATGTGCTCCCGCCCTCTGGTCCTCGTCAGCACTCGTGCAGCTGAGTTTTGTAATAATTGTAGATTCGAAATGCTCTTTTTGGGAAGGCCAGCGAGCAGAGCATTACAATAGTCTAAACGACAAGAGATAAAAGCATGCATCAGCACCTCCGTGCTGGCCTGAGAGAGACTCTGGCTGTATTCTTAAGATGGTAAAAACCTGTCTTTGTTATATTTTTGATGTGTGGAATAAAACAGCTCAGAGTCAAAAATCACACCCGGACTTTTTACAGATTGTGATGGTTTAAAATCCTTTAACTTTGGTAAAAGTTTCTCTTTCAGGCCTTCAGGACCAATGAGTAAAACCTCTTTTTTGTCCTGGTTGAGCTGTAGGAAATTTGCTGCCATCCATGTCTTGATATCTAAAATGCAGTTAAAAAGGACATCAATAGGCCCTGTGTCATCAGGAGACACAGCCATGTACAGTTGTGTATCGTCAGCATAACTATGAAAGCTGATGCCTCCTGATGACGTCCCCAAGGGGAAGCATGTACAGATTAAAAAGAGTTGGACCTAATATTGACCTTTGGGGAACCCCACACTTTATTTTGTGGGTTTCTGAGGAACATGCATCCATACTTACAAAGAAGTGTCGGTCTGTGAGGTAAGAAACGAACCAGTTAAGAACAGTACCAGAGAGGCCGACCAGGTTCTTCAGTCTGTTTAATAAAATGTGATGGTTTACTGTATCGAAGGCGGCGGTTAGATCCAGCAGTACCAAGACTGTGAGTTTATGGTTATCTAAGTTGCACCTGATGTCGTTTAAAATCTTTAAAAGGTCCGTCTCTGTACTGTGGTTCGTACTAAAGCCAGACTGATACTTCTCTAAAACGTTGTTTGCAATTAAAAAATCATTCACTTGATTGAAAACAAGTTTTTTCAAAATTTTACTTAAAAACGGTAAGTTGGATACAGGCCGATAATTATTAAAGGTGTTGGGATCTAGGTTTCTCTTCTTCAGAAGGGGCTTCACCACCGCCGTTTTAAAGGAGGCGGGGAAGACACCCGTCTGAGGAGAGCAGTTCACCATGTATAACAGCTGATCCTCAAAAACACCTTGGTCCTCTAACTGTCCAAGTCATGAGACACGTCGTTCTTGGAGGCTGTCATCGGTCCGGAGGTGATCAATGGAAGGCTGCTGTTAGCAGACATTAGCGGTTACTATAGCAACAAGAAAAGCCATATGACCAGTCGAGGCAGAGCGGCCGGACAAGAGAAAAAACGTTCTCCATAAAATATGATCTAGTTTCACACAAATCATTGAATTGAGTTATAAAGTTGTGTCTAAGTAACTTTTAAAGTTGCTTGTCTTTATAGACTAAAGTTGTGATTTTTGTTAAAGTTGTTCTTTGTTACATTTGTTAAGTTTTAAACTTTTAAAGTTCAATCTGTCCTTTTCTTTCCTGTCTAATTAAAGATGGAGCTCAAACAGGCCACACCCACCAGGACAACAAGAGAACTCTCAGTAAACAAAGTTTGTGTCATCAGCTGATGAGATCCCTCCGTCACCTCCAAGGCAACAACAGACAGGTAGTTGTATTTTTCTACAGATTAACCAAATTATGTCTCTGACATCAGATTATAAAAACAGCCAGTGTGTCTTCAGGAGATTACAACACACACACACACACACACACACACACACACA
>NC_051057.1:24507323-24547323 GCF_904848185.1 Acanthopagrus latus | reverse complement strand
CAGAGGTTCCTTAATTACTTTGTTGCTAATTGGTTTACATGAAAATCAGCCGGCTGCCTCAAACACTGATTGTCGTCCTGTCACTGGGAGCACGCTGGTGGCTCCATGTTCTCAGTCTCACGGCTGCTGGTCTGTTCACGTGACTCCAGGTGTGATCCACAGTTACCTGAGTGGGTGACCACAGCTCCACTGATCATTCCATCATCTCTATGCTGACTGAGAGCCTGAGCACCCAAGACTGATCCACTGAGTCTGTGAACGGTCTGATCAGAGCAGCTTCATGTTCTCCCATCTCATCTCTATCAGTAATCAATGATATATATGATCATAAACATTGATCATGTCAGAACACAGACAGAGAGCTTTGATTTGCTGCTGCCCCCATCAGGTGAGCAGAGGAATGACAGCTGACGGATGATCTTCATCCTCATCGTAAGAACAGAGGACCCAGCAGTCAGCAGAACACCTGAACAGCAGGTTCTCCAGAGAACCCACAGAGCTGCTTTAAAGCCTCAGGCCTCAGCAGAACCCTGTCGCACTACTGCAGTACTGCAGTACAAGTACGTACACACACACACACACACACACACACACACACACACACGTCTGCTGCTCTGCTTAAACACATAAGGACACTCTGATATCAGCTGTGTATCGATCAATACATCTCAAATATCTACAGTGACCCGATGAAGACATACTGACAAATAGAACCAACAACACCGACGTGTCAGCAGAAAAAAAAAAACAATGAAAACTGAATAACAAATATTTTCAGATTAAGAAATAAAACCAGAATCATAACAACATGTCTTCACATGATGACGTCTCTGAGTTCTACTCTGCAGTCCAGGCAAACACAGCTGGTACCAAAATATCATCAATCACTAAAATGACACGTTACATTTACTGATTCACATCATCTAATCAATCTGATGATTATTTTCATGGACTTCATTGGTTCTGTTCTGAAAACAAGAAACGGCTCCCTTCAGAACACTGGAAACATTTGTTCCTTAGTTATTGTTTACACTGTTTACACTGTTTCTCCTGCTTGTGACTTGTGATTTCTACGTTCTGTTATTCTGTGTTACTGCCGTTTTCATTTATGCTCTCATCTTTAATAAATGATTTTCTGATCAATGAGACATCTGTCTGTCTCTACTGTCTGTCTCTACTGTCTCTACTGTCTGTCTCTACTGTCTGTCTCTACTGTCTGTCTCTACTGTCTCTACTGTCTGTCTCTACTGTCTGTCTCTACTGTCTGTCTCTACTGTCTGTCTCTACTGTCTGTCTCTACTGTCTCTACTGTCTGTCTCTACTGTCTGTCTCTACTGTCTCTACTGTGTTCAGCTGAAGAACAAACTGCAGTTTCCTGCTCATAGGGACTCACTGTGTTCATGAACAGCAGCTGAGTATTTAAACTCAGTATTAAACGCAGTATTTCTACACAGTATTTAAACTCAGTATTTATACGGTATTAAACGCAGTATTCGTTCAGAGCTGACGCAGCAGCTGGTTTACAAAAGTTTTTCTGCTCTGAGATCAGCTGAAAACTGAGAGAAAACAGAGAAAGAAGAAGAAGAAGAAGAAGAAGAAGAAGAACAAGAAGAAGAAGGAGGAGGAGGAAGAGGAGGAGATTTTCCAGCTGGAAACTTGGATGCCGACACAGAAACAACTCCCATGTTCTTCACACCTCCCCCTCCTCCCCTCCCAGAGAGACCCGGACCCACTTCACCCGAACCCGAACCCGATTCCGGACCCGAACCTACCTTTGAAGGTGTCCGCCCGCGCGCCCGTTAGTCCCAGAGCCAGCAGACAGAGAGGCGCGAGGAGCAGCAAAGTTCCAGTCCGCTCCATGTTCACACCGAGACGCTCCGGAGCGGAGAGAAACTAGAGCCAACTCCGACACACCACTTCTTCTGCTTCTTCTGCTTCTTCTGCTTCTTCTTCTGCTCTTTCTTTCGTTCTTTCTTTCTTCCCTTCTGTCTTCTTCTTCTCCTCTTGTGTCCTGTCTGCCTCTCACAGACTCTCTCACACACAGACAGACAGGAGGTTGCGGCTGTCTGTCTCTCCGGTTTCTTTTTCCTCCGTTTCTCCTCAGACCGGAGAGAGACTGGCTCCGTGTACCGAGCAGCCGCTGACGTCACAGGGGGCGAGAGACTTTAGGGGGGCACGAGAGAGAGAGAGAGAGAGAGAGAGAGAGAGACAGAGAGAGAGAGAGACAGAGAGAGAGAGAGACAGAGAGAGAGAGAGACAGAGAGAGAGAGAGACAGAGAGAGACAGAGAGAGAGAGAGAGACAGAGAGAGAGAGAGAGAGAGAGACAGAGAGAGAGAGAGAGAGACAGAGAGAGAGAGACAGAGAGAGAGAGAGAGAGACAGAGAGAGAGAGAGAGAGACAGAGAGAGAGAGAGAGAGACAGAGACAGAGAGAGACAGAGAGAGAGAGAGACAGAGAGAGAGAGAGACAGAGAGAGAGAGAGAGAGAGAGAGACAGAGAGAGACAGAGAGACAGAGAGAGAGAGAGACACAGAGACAGAGAGAGAGAGAGACACAGAGACAGAGAGAGAGAGAGAGATTTCTGTCTTCAGGCTAACCCTTGACAGATTTGACATTTCGTTGACACATTTTTATTTTTAAATTTTCACTTTTATATTGTTTATCATTTCGTTGTGACGTCATAGGGCTTAATATTTCATTGTTTTCGCGTCTTAATTTCATGTTAACTGAACATTTCTTCATCTGTATTTACTTTATTTCATTCTTTTAGTTTTTACGACTTTATATTTAATTATTTATTTATTTGAGTAATTAAACTGTTTGTTTTTTCATCTTTTAAAATGTCATATATATATATATATATATATATATATATATATATATATATCCACTCTTTATGTTTACTTTACATAATATCTATTAAGCCTTAATTAACTCTGTGTTGTGTTATATTTCCCTCCGGATCAATCATGTATGGATCTATTATTACAATTATTATTATAATTATTGATCATTAACTGAATGATCTGATGATGTCCAACAGGATTCACACGGACAGCAGATGGAACGTGTCAGGTGTGTCAGCAGGCTCCAGGTGTGGATGTGTGAATGATCCAATCAGTCATGATGCTGCCCCCTGCTGGTCACGCAGCTTCCTGTCAGCAGCTCGGTCCAGCTCAGTCCAGCACCAGACTTCAGTTCTTCTACATTCAGAACTCCCTTTTACAAACACACGATTTTATTCTCAGTGCTTCTGTGTTCCTGCTGCTCTGAGCTTCTTCTTCTGACTCCTCTCAGCTCACAGGACTTCCTGTTTGGGTCGATCAGAACCTCGTCAGAGAAATTTTCCTTCTGTGTTTAAATTTCACAGTTTTTGTATTTTGAACTAAAAGTGAGAGGAACCAAAACACAGTCTGGCGTGAAGGTACATGATCTCCACTCATCAACCAATGAGAGCGCAGCAGCAGTGTGAGTGTCACTTTCTTCTTCTTCTTCTTCTCTCTTCTCAGCACTTCCTGCAGGTATTTGTCAAGTTTAATGACACTGATCACGTGACCGGTTAACAGCAGCTGCCCTGTGTGAAACAAAGCGCCTCATTCAGGGAGGATTTGCTGCTCGGTGCTGCCTCCTGCAGGACAAACCGAGGTCCACACAGCCAAGAGGAGAGAGGAGGTCCACACAGCCGAGAGGAGAGAGGAGAGAGGAGAGAGGAGAGAGGAGGTCCACACAGCCGAGAGGAGAGAGGAGGTCCACACAGCCAAGAGGAGAGAGGAGAGAGGAGGTCCACACAGCAGAGAGGAGAGAGGAGGACCACACAGCCGAGAGGAGAGAGGAGGACCACACAGCCGAGAGGAGAGAGGAGGACCACACAGCCAAGAGGAGAGAGGAGATCCACACAGCAGAGAGGAGAGAGGAGGTCCACACAGCAGAGAGGAGAGAGGAGGTCCACACAGCAGAGAGGAGAGAGGAGGACCACACAGCCAAGAGGAGAGAGGAGATCCACACAGCAGAGAGGAGAGAGGAGGACCACACAGCCGAGAGGAGAGAGGAGGTCCACACAGCAGAGAGGAGAGAGGAGGACCACACAGCCGAGAGGAGAGAGGAGGTCCACACAGCAGAGAGGAGAGAGGAGGACCACACAGCCAAGAGGAGAGAGGAGGTCCACACAGCAGAGAGGAGAGAGGAGGTCCACACAGCAGAGAGGAGAGAGGAGGACCACACAGCCGAGAGGAGAGAGGAGGTCCACACAGCAGAGAGGAGAGAGGAGGACCACACAGCCGAGAGGAGAGAGGAGGTCCACACAGCAGAGAGGAGAGAGGAGGACCACACAGCCAAGAGGAGAGAGGAGAGAGGAGGACCACACAGCCAAGAGGAGAGAGGAGGTCCACACAGCAGAGAGGAGAGAGGAGGACCACACAGCCAAGAGGAGAGAGGAGAGAGGAGGTCCACACAGCAGAGAGGAGAGAGGAGAGAGGAGAGAGGAGGTCCACACAGCAGAGAGGAGAGAGGAGGTCCACACAGCAGAGAGGAGAGAGGAGAGAGGAGGTCCACACAGCAGAGAGGAGAGAGGAGGTCCACATACAAGGAAACTTTGTTGAAACAGACCACAGGTGACAAGTAACTCATCAGGTTTTATTCTGTGATGTGGAGACAGAACACAACATCCATACATACTGATACTGATGACAGAGTCACTGTGTTTATACACTGAAACAAGAGCTGAAATTCATATAAAACAACTGTTTGATTTCACTACATTTAAACTTAAAATAATAATACATTTATTTTTTTATGTCGCTTTTCAAGCTACTCAAAGACCAAAAAAAGGCAGAATAATAAAAACAACACACTAACAGCATAAAGAAGGCACAAGTTATTCATTAAAAGCGTTTGGTTTGTTTTCACATTTTACAGGTTCAGAGATCACCTGCCTCTCCACCATTGGCTGGGAAAAATAGTGGGTGGAGCCACTGTGACATCACCCACAGTTTTAAGCACACAGATTTATACAGAAGAACCAGATACCAGAGGGAAACATGGCTCCTGTTCAGACCAACGCCCAGAAGTTCTCTGTCTTCTGTGTTTACTTCCTGGTTATGCAGCTCATTTAATATGCACGGTAGAGTTTCCTCCACTGGCCCCGCCCACCAGTGATGATAACACAGATCTCTTTTCTCAGTTTAGTGAAAGTTTTACAGATGTCTCTTTTATAATGGAGCTTATTCTAAATCATTTGTAGCTGCAATAACCCGAGTGACCATCTGGTAACATTGCCCACCTAGCTGGAAGCTAACAAGCTAGCTCATGCTAACAAGCATTAAAAATCTGTGTTTACACATTAAGAGAAGAGAATTTCAGCTCACGTAACTCACACGTCTCAAAGACGCACTATGTAAGAACTGGCCTCCTGTCAAACTGAGACAAACAGGAGGCAGCATGTTGCTACAACTGCTAACAGCTGCTGACTGTGATGCCGTCAGCTAAGTCGCTCAGTTAGCCGTGCAGCTCAGGAAATGAGGTGGTGGGATGGAGCCGCTGTTAGCTGCTTAGCATGCTAACTCCAGTGGCTAACTCTGCAACACACTATGAAGATTTCATGACATCAAAGCTGTTCTTCACATTCTGTCAATCATTTTTCATTTAACTAATAGAAGTAAAATGTTGGATGTTGTTGCTGCAGACAGGTTGAGAAGTGACACAAGTGTTAATTCCTCCAGAGCTCACCAGCTCCAGCAGCTGTCTGCAGGTTAACGCTATCAGAGTCGCTCATTAATCCAAAACACTGACGTCTGTCCCTCCCCTCCCGTCTGTTAGTGCAGAAAGACAGATTATATGTCTGATATTTATATTAAAAATTCTCTATAAACACTTCAAGAAGTGAAGATCAGCAGGCAACAACAAGCTGTCACTAAAAGAGGCCACGCCCCTAATTAAGCATAATTTACAGTTGTCATAAGCAGAGAAATTAGCTACAGTCACCAAAAGAGTTTTTGTACCAGGCTGTAAACATGTTCATTTAAGTTGGAGCCTCAACGGCTCTGCAAGCACCTCTACCCAGCTCTGATGTCATTAAAAAGCCCCGCCCCCTCCTCTACGTAGCTCTCAGGTAGCTGAAGAGGGCGCTGAGTCCTCCCTCCAGAACCTCCTTCACTGGCTTCAGCAGCGGGTTGTGGACGATGTGGAGTCCTTTATCCAGAGGATGGCAGGCCAACTTCTCCAGTCGGGACAGCTGGTGCATCTCCTGAACACATCATCATCATCGTCGTCATCGTCATCATCATCATCATCATCAGATTAATCAAAACTTTAATGTGTATAAAACACTAAACTCCATGTAGAGTTTACCTGCGGTACGTCTTTAATGTCATTAAAGTCCAGATTCAGCAGCTCCAACCTGAAGAGAATCACATCACATCAGCAGCGAGAACACCTGACAGGTGTGTGACACACAGTCGGTGCTTCAAGATAGGCAGGGCTAGCTGGTTAGCTGGAGTTTCCTGGTTAGATTACCTGGTCGAACACAGTTACCTGGTTAGATTACCTGGTCGGATGGAGTTACCTGGTTAGATGAAGTTACCTGGTGAGGCAGCAGAGGGCCTTGGGCAGAGAATGGAGGCTGTTTCCCTCCACGATAAGGATCTTGAGCTCCACCAGAGCCTGGATGTTCTCTGCCAGGTTCTCCAGACGGTTGCAGGCCAGGTGGAGGAACACCTGTCAGGACAGAAGCAATGACTGATGTACAGGTGACCCTGCTGTCAGGGATCATAGGCCTGACTGAGAAGAAGAGTTTACATTTCATCAGATTTTCACCTTATCTTTACCTGAATTGACCTGAACCTCATTAACAGAACCAGACTATGTTACTGGACATTTTGGTGAATTGTGCATTTGGACTTGGACGGACTCGAAAGCTGCAGGTCCACTACGGTGAGGAGATTTGGACTGAAGGTGAACGTACCAGAGCCTTCATGTTGTAGACGCAGCCTGGGACGTGAGCGATGTGGTTGTGGCTGAGGTTGAGCTTCCTCAGTCTGCTCAGATTGGAGAGAGAGGCGGGCAGCGAGGTCAGCTGGTTGTTGGCCAGACTGAGCACCTGAGAGACACAAACACCTGTTACTGACTCCACCTGCTGCAACAGTCAGCTAATAATCTGGACGTGTCTGTGGTTTGACTTGATATCCTGGAGACTGAGGAGCAACACAGACCTCCATCTTAAGTCCTCTCTTATTCTCTTTGTACGTTCCAAACGCTGACACTCTGGGATGGCACCGACCCGACCCACGATCCCAGACGTTTAAGTTTCCAAGTTTTTAACTGAGCTAACTAGCTAAAACAGCTACAGGTATGCTGCCCCCTGTTGGTGTGGATGAACCTTTGCAATATTTTAACACCACATCTTTACTTTAACTCAACTACAGTCTGTCTGTTGTGTATCTGACTGTTTCAGGAGTCAGCAGCAGCAGTGGTATTTGAAGTATTAGTACCTCCAGCTGTGTACAGGCTCCCAGCTCCTCAGGAACTTCAGTCAGTCTGTTTCTGTAGGCAAATAAAACTCGGAGTCTCGTCAGCTGTCCGATCTCTGCCGGCAGGCTGCTGAGCTGCACAACAAGATGAAGAAGGAACTCAATCATGTTCTACTGACCAATCACAGGACAGAATACACATGGCTGAGACAGGACTGTGAAGGTCTTTTGGTCTTTTCTGAAGAAATGATAGATGATGAAGCATGCAGCCTGTAGGGGGCGCCGGCAGCACTTCACACTGTGACTGGTGTTTGTCAGAGGAGCTGAAGTGAAGGTTGGAGGAGGGAGGAGGAAGGTGAGGAGAGGACAGAAACTGGATCCTGCTGGATTAGAGGGGAGATTATAACCTTTATTTATCCAGAACACAGAGCAGCTGCTGGGGGAGGAGGGGGAGGAACAGGGGTCAGTGCCTTGCTCATGGACACGCTGACAGACTCTGGCTTCTGTTTCATAACCATAATAAGACCCGATATTTCCCATCATGCACCAGGATTGAGCTACAGTTGTCATCATCAAACCGCTCTCGTCTATCACTTTGAACGTATCTAATGAAGACGATGATGATGATTTACCTGGTTCCCCCACAGGTTCAGGACCACAAGGTTGGAGAGGAGAGCCAGGTGAGGAGGAAGAACCTTCAGACTGTTGAGAGACAGATTCAACTTCTCCAACTCCAACAGCTCCCACAGCTCATCTGGGACCTCCTGCAGGAGGAGGAGAGGGTCCTCTCAGATCAGCTTCTTTTGTCTGACCTGCTGCTGCTTCTTTAATTTCCCTCAATCGTCTCAACCTCTTTTGTCCAAATTGGCCACAAACATCACCTGGAGATGTTTTTGCCCCTTAAGTTCAAAGTTTGAATGAAACCAATGATGTGAAGCAGCAGCTGCCTCAGATCAACACAGACTCTTTTATATACATTTAAATGTGATATGCATCATGTTAACATTTAATGACACAAATAAACGACCAGGTTGTGATCTTCACCTGACTTTATATCATCAGGAGGAGAGGAGGACTGAACTTATATGTTTTTGGGCAAACTGCTTCTTTAATAGATGCAGAGCAACATCTCTGCTGTGATTGGTTGTTGAACTGTGTGTGTTCGTGTCGTTACCTTCAGTCCTCGGCGAGCCAGACTCAGGACGTTGAATCCAAACTGTTTGACGGTGAATCGACGGATTCTGTCTGCGGACGTCAGACTGTCCTCCGTCCCCACGCTCCTCCTTCCTTTCTCCTCCTTCACCTCCGCCTTACAGACTGCTCCTCCCATCCCTCCCTCTCTCACACCTCTCTGCTCCTCAGCTGTGACCAGACAGAACAAATGTTCTCCTGACTGATGAAGTCTGAGATTCAGATGTTCTTCTACTGTCAGACGCGCAGATCTGCTGTCCACATGTCAGCTGCTCTTCTTCTGACCGTCCAGATGTTGTCCAGGTGTCCTCAGCTGCAGCGTCACTCAGTTCATCAGGATTAGGACTCAGTTTAGTCTGACTAACTCCTGCCGGTCCAACATGAAGAACTTGTTTCAACATAGACACTGAACCAGAACACTTAAACACTGAACCAGAACACACAGGTCCTGATCTGAAAGTCTCTGAAGCTCTGTGAAGACGAGAGGAGCTGCAGGTTCACATGATCACACCGACACACACCAACATTATTATCATTAAAGCAGCTTTAAGATGTGTAATGTACCTCAGACCCAGCTGGAGACGTTTCAGACTTCCATTTAAAATCCTCTTAAACATGACGGCCGACTTCATCAGAGGTGGAGAACAGAACTGTTTAGTGTTTGAAGACAGGAGAGGACGATCGACTTAGAGAGTGTTAGAGAGAGAGAGGGGAAACTATTTGAGGACGAGCATTGACAGACAAGTGAACCTTACCTTTGACAACACACACACACACACACACACACACACACACACACAGCTGGTGCTGTCAGTCTCTCTGGTTAGACACTGAGACAAAACAGTGATAAGTTCACAGCTGCAGAACGAGAACTAACTGAAGTGACGGATCAAGTCACTGCAACTGGTGACCTCAGACCAGGGAGCCAATGAGAGGAGAGCTGAGGTCTGAAGGAGGGAACTGGAGTCAGACACCAAGTGAACTCCAGACTGAAGAACAGCTTTGGACCCTCAGAGGGAACATCCTGAGTGAGTGGAGGCTCACGCCCGAGCAGGTCTCGACCTGCGAGGTCCCTACTGTTTTTCAAATTATTACTTTTTTTTTGTCTCAATTGATCTGACTGATTTGTCTCATTTTTCACTGCCTGAACATGCCCCAAAACTCACCAAACTTGGAATACAGGTCACACCTACTTAAAAATTTCATGATCTATTGTCGTTGGGAATTTCGCTAGTGTTAGCGCGCTATAATCAAGAAAAGTGCATTCATGATTATAACTCCCATACACTAACACACGTAACACATTCAAAACCCTTATATCCACGTATTCACTGAATTGTGCTGAATCTTGTGATATAGGCCACACCCATTTTTGTCAAAATATCGCAAACCTACTTTTTCAAACTCCTCCCAGGCTCTGTGCAAAATGTTGACCAATTACCACCAGGTGGCGCTCTTTATATTTAAGTATTTTATATCTCAGCATCTGCTGGTCAGATTAAGACAAAACTTGGTACAATTATTGCCAATGTCCTCCTGATGACAGCTGACAAAAGGTGTTACCATCGGACTCTATAGCACCCCCTGGAATATTAAAAATCCAAGCCCCACCTCCTACATGCACACATATGAAGGACATTCAGTTTGCATATGTATCATGACCGGACGCACAAAAAACATCGAAGTACCAAACGGTCACTCCAAAAGGAAGTCGGCCATTTTGATTCAAAGTTCCCGTTTCACCCTCATTTTGATCCATTTCCTGCCTCGTACTTTAACAAACTCCCCCTACAGCTTGAACACCACAGACTTCCAATTCACTCATTATCATCCTCAGACCTTGAAGATGAAAAGTTATCAAAAGCTTTGGCGTCAACGTCAAACATGGTGGGTGTCATGGTGCGGTCCATTTTCATGCCATAATGCATCAAGTCCTTAGAACTTCAACATACAATTTCCCATCTACATCAAACTCATCACACATGTGAATACCTCCATGTATCAGTACTGTGTCAGATCCATAGCGCCACCTACTGGACACAGGAATTCAGACAAACATCCTATTCACATGACATTTAAAGGTTTTTTCCTTCATATCGTACACTACAAGATGACATGCAACTAAAAGGTGAGCACACCCTCCCACAGTGCCACCGCCAATCAATAATCAAAACACAACTGACCACAAATGAGTTTGAGGGATTTTTCAACAGTAGTCCATTTTGTTTTTAAGTATATAGCAGAGAGTTCTTCTGACCTCAGTGTACATTATTTAATACCGGCAGGAGCAGGCCATCAAATTAGACAAGAACAACTTCCTCTTTCCTATCTGAACCAAACTTCACGTTTGATCAGAGTCCAGCCCTGAACACGGAGGCCAATATACAGTCATCGTCACAGCACCACATGTTGGACACAGTAAATGACAGTTAACCCCTTCCTGCACTGTCTGAAACACAGTTAAGAGACGCTGTACGCTGCACACCCCGACAGCAGCATGCCCCGACGAGCGTGGACTGCGAGGGCCCGATCATCGCTGCTCGCAGCTTTAATTGTTATTGTTACTGTTGTTACTGTAAACATGCACAGTGGCGTCACTCCGTCTGCCTCCCTCAGATTATGATTAATAATCATCAGCCAGGGATCCTACAGAACTCTCACTGTATCTGAAATGTTTGTGGAACTTCAGCTGTTTAATGTGCTGCTTAAAAAATCAAGAACTGACACGCCTGTGTATCATTTGATGATTTCAACACAGGTGCAAATGAATTCAAACACACATAAAAGTCGCAATAAAGAGCAGCAGTTTTAAGTCAAGACAGAAAAGTCAGTTTACACTGACTAAGTTCTGACGCAGCTCAACAGTTCAAGAAGGAACGAAGGAACTAAGATCCCCCTGGTGTGTGTGTGTGTGTGTGTGTGTGTGTGTGTGTGTGTGTGTGTGTGTGAATGTAACACCTTCTTCTTCAGTCTAATAATAAGTTCATCAGTCATGTGACTTTCTGCTGCGTCTCCTGGCAGCAACAGGAAACTTGTTTTGAGGGTCCAATGAACAAATTCCAGGATCAGTCTGGAAGTGACTGACAGCAGGAAGTGAGTGACGGTGCGACTACACATCATGTTAAGATGTAGAAACTAGTTTGTGTTAAATTGCAAGAGAGTAATAGCCTACACTAAACACAACACACACACACACACACACACACACACACACACACACACACTCATCTTGTGTCCCTCACACATGATGCACACATAAACAAACACACACCTTTACTCCTGGTCTTAGGAATAGTTGGAATATACACCTGTAGCTTGGTCTGTTTAACGTGCCTGTCATTTCCGTTATGCATTATTTGGTATTGTTGTTTAATAATGTAAAATATTTTTTTATTAGATTACTCGATTAATCGATAGAATAATTGATAGAATACTCCATTATAAAAATATTCGACAGCTGCAGCCCTAATTTAATAGGTACATTTTATAATTCTTCTATTTATTGCCCATCAAAATAACAATTAAAACTTTGTAACTCAGTTTATTAAGGTAGTTATAAATGAATGAAATGCTTGATTACTATTTTGTAGCTCTTGTCACACCACAGAGCTTCTTCAGCCACTGAGAAATAATCAGTGTAAACGCAAAACACAAAGCCAATCAACACATAAATGATGTGAATCAATCAGCAGTTGATCGACTGAATCATTGATCATGAGAAACAGGAAGCCTCCAGTCAGCCTTCTCCTCAGCACACCTGCAGCTCTCGGTCCATTTCCTGCTGGACTCTTGTGTTCACCTGAACAACAACTTCACCTGATGAAGACTAAACGTATGAATATCTGCTGGTTGTGTTTCTGCCTGATGCTGCTGCTGCATCTTCGTCATCATCAGTGAAGTTCTGCCTCCATCTAGTGGCAGAACAGAGAAGCACAACATGACCTGGTGACCTTCGTCCCGCCGTCTGCTCCACATTAAACTCCTCTACAGGTGTTTCTGTCGCTCTCAGCTGAGCCCTGGTCTGCTTCAGGTTGAGCTCACTTGGTTTCTGGTTGTTTCCATGATTCACAGTTCAGTGATGCTGGTTGGTGGGTTTGTTCTGCACAGAGATCGAGGCGACCTGTTCATGTTGTGCATGTTATAGCAGGACGTCCCCGTCACATATGGAGGGATGTTCAGCCATCTAAATACTCAGAAGGGAACAAGAAACCTTCAGAGAACAAAGTGGATGGAACCCATTAAAACACACCAACAGCTGCTGGTGGAGCACAAACCTGTTACATTACAGAACCACAAAGATCTGAGTATTCTTTCTTTCCATTGGCTTTAAAGTTCACTTTGAGAACACTTGGACTTGGAGCAGTTCTGTTTCATCTGACGTCTCTTTAAAAACAGCATCACACGACCTCTGAATTGTTTTTCTTCTCATCGTGTAATCAGTGCAGTCCAGATCCGTCAGTGTGACGCTGTGAGAGATAAAGTCCACTTATTAAGAACAACACAAGAAAACTTGTCATTTAAAGATTACATTACGTCATGTGAGACAGTAAAACAGCCAGCTGACAGATTCATCATCACACTGTCTTGTTTAGCTTCATCTTAGTTCAGCTCTCTGTAGAGGAAAGGATCCACCTCACGGAGAGCAGCGATCAGGGCTGAGCTGGCTTCTCTTCCTCTTCCTCGCACTGTGTCGATCATGTCTCGTGCTCTCTCTGCTGGGACTCTGTCTTGTCTTCTGAAATTCTGCATTTCTTCAACACTTATAATTCTAAGTCTACGAAGTTTATCCAGAATTTGGTTGAGAACAGGTTCAGACACTCTTTTTACAAACTCTGGGCGAATCAAGTCCAGCTTCTCCTCTGCTGGGACCCTGTCCTCTGCTGGGACCCTGTCCCCTGCTGGGACCCTGTCCTCTGCTGGGACCCTGTCCCCTGCTGGGACCCTGTCCCCTGCAGGGACCCTGTCCTCTGCAGGGACCCTGTCCTCTGCAGGGACCCTGTCCCCTGCAGGGACCCTGTCCTCTGCAGGGACCCTGTCCCCTGCTGGGACCCTGTCCTCTGGTTTGCTCTGTGGAGTTTCCCATCTTAAACCTGGAAGACAACCAGAAAAAATCATTTTGTTTAATAACGAACAATCACATTTGATCAATGATTTAAATGGAATAAATTCAAGTGATAGATTCAAGTGTATTGATAAAATTCTCACCACCTCAAAAACTTCCGTGCTTCTGGCACTGATTCTACAGTTTTCACAGGTGTGTATGTTGTTCCTACAGTGTTGTGTCGGCATCTCTTTTACTCTGAGGTCTAATGATGCGTTGCGAGGTGAGTTATTTTCATACAAAGTCAACGTTAATGAAAAGTTCACGTTTACTCACTCTGGGCAGCATGAATGATGTGAACATACTTTCTTGTTAGTTGAAAATATTTAACTCAAGCGAGGATTTGGCGTCACTCTGTGTCCTGAAAGTCTATCAGCGTTGACATTCACACAGACGTCATGACGTTAACGTCGCTGATGTGCAGACATTCATCATCAATCAGTCTTTATTTGTCAAGCACCAATTCACAACAAAAGTCATCTCATGACACTTTAAAATGGAGCAGGTCTGAACCAAACTCCTTGATTCATTTATTTACAGAGACCAGGGAATGTGAGCGGAGCGGAGCATGTGAAATATAGTCGGAGCACAGAGCGGGTTTTAATCTAAAGGCCAGAGCGATGGTTCCGTTTCGCTCCAGGTTCGTTCCGATATCGCTCTCCACAAGTCATAGCATGCACAAGTCCACACAGACTCACGTGTGCCTTCAAGGGTTCTACATCAGAGGTCATTAGTTGAGAGATGGAGTTTGTAAAATATTTCGAAAAGCAAGCAGAAAGGTCATATAGGTGCACATCAGGAATTGTTCCCTCTTTTAAATTTGAGCAAGCGTGGAGCGATTTCACCTGAGCTGAATGAAATGTTAAAAATTATAAATGCAAATGTTGCTTTGTAAATGTCACACAATTATTATTTCTATTGCAACACTTTTCTGCAGCATGCTAAGTTAAGCTAAAGTAGCCTTGCCGCAGTTTCTCATGCAGGTCGATGTGATCTCTTGTTTTAAAAGGTGCGATTAATGGAGAGGTGTAAGAGAAGTTGCTGTAATCATTTTTATGTGTTTACACAGGTATGTAAGCTCCCATTATGTTCTTTTTAAAATTCCAATTTGTTCAATGAAATCATAACTAAAAAATGACTGCTGATGGGGTGGAGAATATTTGATGTTATGTTTTATGTAGCTGATTGAAAGCAGTGGCGTTAAATTTAGTAGCAAACCAGTGTGTCAGACCGGCTACGTAACATCAGCACGCGCTTGTTCATTGCTTGATGCTGTCAAACACAGACAGAAACATCCCTCCAGCCAGCAGGGATATATAACCACTGCTCATTTTTTTCATCCTTTTATTGATACTGTATGAAGTATTAATATTAATACTTAAGGGGCGGCTGTAGCTCAGTGGGTAGAGCTGGTGGACCGGCTCTCCTGGGCGGAACTGAGCTACATGTCGAAGTATCCTTGGGCAAGATACTGAACCCCAAAGTTGCTCCTGCTGTGCAGATGCCATCAGTAAGGGTCCTGCGATGAGCTGGCAACTCATCCAGGGTGAACCCTGGCCTGTGCCCATTGTGGGAAACTGGATTTGGCCCCAGTAAGGCCCCCAGCCCCTCAGGGGGAAACGGCAACATCCCGCGACCCTCACGGATAAGCGGAAAGAAAACGAAACGAAACTAATAATTAATTTAAAAACATGCTGACATGTTTTTGTCAGGTCAAAAGTTTGTCAGACCGACTTGAAAGCCAATGGCTTGGCTCAAGTCTTACCTGAAAGAACACAATGTGTTTCTTAAAATAGTACTACATCTATATTTGCTGATGGAGTTCCCCAGGGCTCTGTTCTGGGCCCTTTGCTCTTCTCTTTATATATTTCAGAGTTATAGAATACTTTTGTGAGTTTGTGATTTTGGGCTGTATAAATAAAATGGATTTGATTTGAAAAGGGGTCTAAATGTGATTTTATTGTCTGTATTGACAGCGAGACACACAGGAAAGATTGTTGGTGGGTTACGGATGTGAATAAAACTAAATTACATTGTTGTAAGCACTCATGCTGCCAGGTTAGTATATGGAAATATGAAAAGAATTATATGGAGATAGAGCAGAATGTGAATGTCCCTGAAAGTGAACAAGAGCTCTACATGTTCATCATATTTTATTCTACTGTAGTGTTTTACAGTCCAGACCCTGATGTCAGGCGGAGAGCTGCTGCAGGAAGCTGAAGCCTTCACCTGTCAGAGGCACGTCACGTTTCCAGACTTCTCTCTTCTCTTGGTCCCGGACTGTCAGAGTCACTTTCTTCGGGTTTGTCGTCAGGAAAACTTCAAACGTTGGAAAGAAATTTGGTCCATGCTTAAAGCGAAATGGTGCACACTGAAAACCAGAGGCAAGATTTTTAGACTGGTTGTAAAAATGTTAATATAGTATTTTTCTGAAGTGCGATGTTTTAACATGCAGCCCAAACAGGATGGCTGGATGATCACTTCCAGGGCGCTTCCCAGTGTGCGACCCAGCAATCTGCCCAGTGTATGCTACTTATGTGTTACTTAGTTTAACTGGGAGCTGTAAAAAGAATTGCCCATATGGGATAAATGAAGTTTTCTGAACTGAACTGAAACAAAACTAAGGTCCTAATAGTTGTTAATAATCATCACAAGTGTCGAAGTGACTCGCCTCAGGCTGGATTGTGAAGCCCTCAGGTTCACAGTGGACACTGTAGCTTTGACCATAGCTGAGCTCACAGTCAGAGGAGATCTTGATGTTCACAGCATCATCTTGTTGAGAGGCAACCTTCAGCAACAGGACATTTACATTATGAGTTTCTGCTTAGATACTCAATCCATTTTATAACCGCAAATGTTGATCCGAGTGTTTTACACATGGCTGGATGAATGAATGGACGTCACCATTTCACTGTGTTGCTGGTCACAGGAATCCCTACAGTATCTCATCATCATCATACATTGCTCGTGACATATTTGGCGTTTAGAGCCCATCATTCAAAACAAAAGTTGTCTAAAAACATAATTTCATTTCGCTCCATTTTTTGACCGACTGTATAAGAAGTGTGTTGACAATTTGCTGGGTGTGATCAAGTCACATCTTCCAACCAGATGAAATAATGGTGTCAACAAGAAAGTCAAATTATACAACTGTGAATCTGACTGATGGTAAAAACAAATGACAAATAGTTTTACCTCATTTAGAGGGATGTTGTCCTGCAGCAGAAATACATCGAGTACTGGGTGCCCTATGTGTGGAGGTCGGAGGAAGAGCAGAACTTGGCCAACTATTGGCACTGAGATGTTCAGAAACCTTTTCATGAGATCCCAGATCAGACCAAAGGCAGAGAGGTGAGGGACCTTCACAACCACATGAGTGTCTGTGATCTCCAGCGGCTCCAGGATGCTCATCCCATCGTTAGTCATATGGACAACAGACAGCAGGCCCTCAAAGAGCAGCACTGTGGAAGCAAAGAGCTGTTAGACTTCTGTTTTACTGCCCAAACAGGCTAATCTCTACCTAATTAATTTCTTACCTTGAGGTCAGAGAGTTCAAATTAATCTATGTTAGTAACTCTGGAGCATTTAAGGATGCAGACAAATAAGGACTCAAACAAATTACAGCAAAACAAATTGTTGCAATTTTGCTAATACATTGTGTGACATTAAAGACAGCCGTGTGTTTACCATCCTTTGTTTCGCAGTGTGGCAGGTGAAGCTGACAGACAGCAGCATCCTCTGAAGACCTGATATCAAACAGCATCCCTGCAGCCATCTTGCCAGCTGATTGGAGGAGGCTCTCATCCCATTGGACAGTCCTGTACAGCAGCTCTGCCTCTTGAGTTATAACAAACACCAATCCAGTGAAAGCACACTGGAACACACCAGGACCAGGACACCTGAACCTGCAGGACACAGAAAGGCCGATTACAACAAGTTGTCTGCCTGTCAGTCCAATGATGTGTTGAGTTCAGGCATGCAGACTCCATGTTTTCAGTTACCTTCGACGTCTTATTTGACATGTTTTAAATCAAATCTTCCTTCAACCTGTGAATCCAGTCGTCAAGCAGACAGATCATTGATCATTCAGGTGATCAATCAGGCATCGTGACCTCAAACTGTACATCAAACAACAACAACTGATTTGACAGGAATTCACAACAATTCTGCATCCCATAGGTCCAGACTGCTGTCTCTGGATATGGGTTAGGGTTAGGGTTAGGTGATGGCTTCTGATTTGGCTTTGGTGATATCGGACACTGCTGCCCCCTTTTGAAAACTTTAGTCTCAGTTGGCTATCATATGTCCTTTTTGAGGGGTGGTGTCCGGAAGTGAATTTAAGTTATGTTATATGTTATATGTTATAAGCCTGGAAATGAGCGCTATCACTCTACTTCATATTTTCTATCAATTAATGTTTGCAGAGCATATCAGGGTGAAATTTAAGGCTTATTAATTCAAGGATACATGTGTTTTGCTCTGCTTCATATTCACACCACTATCTGTGCCCCATGTGAGGCCCATCATAATATCGCTTGATATGTTGTATTACAACATCTACTCGGCTGTAGGATAATAAAGACATCAAAACTATCCGGTTTTAGTCTTGAGAGAAGTAATAAAAACACAAATTATTAATTAATTGCTGAGGACATCAGAAAATCAGTGCTGAAAGGACCAGCACCTTCAGTGAAATGTGCTAAACTGAAGAAACTGACTTTGAGTTAAAGTGAACAGCGCTGACGAGGCTGAAGAATTCTGTGTTTTATGTTTTAGTTACCTGTATAAAGTCTTTCGAGACTCCATCAGCTGTTCCGGTGTGAAACATACCTTCTCCTGAAATTCAAAAAGAGTTCATGAGAACACACTGAGGTGGGAGCAGAAAGTGAACACTGAACTCTACCAGAAATGTCCAGGTGACTGCTTCACTTTCTCTGCTCTTTGTTAGTCATATCACTACATTATCTCTTTTCATAATGTAGTGAATGATTAATATTATTGTTCAGTTAATTGATTCTGCACAAGTGAAGCCTGCAGGACTATGCTGGACAGCAGCTAGTAGTTTATATCAGGAGAAAGTAGAAGGTCAGAAACATTAAACCCTAAAGGGGGCACAACTAAGGAACATGAGTCTGATCACTGACTGATGAATAAAATGTTTAAGCAAAAAACTGACATTTGTTTTCAGAAGCTCTTGACACACAAGCTGATGCTGCTGCTTCAACCTCTGTGGATCATCAGGACACAGCTGATCCTCTTCATCCTCACTCTCCTCTCCACTGTCCTCAGACACAACCAGGTCTGTCTTTGATGTGGACGGATCTGCTGGGTGATAAGAGACATCGGATAGGGACAGGAAGATACTCAGCAGAGGTCAAACTCACTATGGTGACCAACAATCATAAACCTTTAACCACAGGGTTAATGAAGAGCTTTAACTCACATCCTTCATGTGTGTCAGGTGTAGCTCTGTTTTCTATGTCAGCCACCCTGCAAGAAGAAAACACAAATACAGCTGTTGTCTCTCATGAACAGGTAAAGGACCAGACTCAGTTAACATTATAAACAAAGTCAATGGGAATAGATGCAAATTTACATCTAGTAGTGCCAGGCAATTTAAACGAATTGCATGAGTTGAAAATATTCGACTGTCAGCAAAACTTGTCTGTGTGTCGCAGGGATTTGTTGAGTGTTGTGTGTTTAGAGCTGAGCTGCTCAGAGCCTCCAGCTCGAGAGGAGAAAGTTGGTACTGTTCTCCACTGCTGTTTATCAACCTGAATGCGGAGGTGACCTCCATTGTTGGGTGTTTATGTTCTGTAATGTTGACTGCTGACTGAAGATGCAAAGAGGCAAAATGTACTTAACTTTATAAACGTAAGGTACAATACTGGATTGTACTTCTTGGTGTTAAAAAGTTGAAGTCAGTTTACAGTAGAAACAGTTTCTTACTTTAAGTCTGAGGGTCCAGGTTCATCACTGAAGTCTGGAGATCTTTCTTCGGACTCGTCACAGCTGGATCCTGGAGACTCTGATTTGTGCTCTTCTTCCTCCAACTTGCTCATCTTCTGGACTCTAGTCTTTGTGACAGTTGAACTATCAACACCTGTAAAACTAGACACATGTATACCAATACATTCAAAATACACTTACATTAAAGAAGTGATCATTCCTAATCAAGTCATTCAGTTAGATTAGTCAGAAACAGTTGTGCAGCTTGAGGGAGCTCTCAATAAACCTGAGCAATGACGAAGAGAACTAATCCCCTGAACTCAAACACTGCACACCTGTATGAATATGATTGAATGATACTGGTCAGCTGATGGATCGGCCACTGATGAATGTCAGTTTCTGACAGTGTGATTTCAGTGATCATCCTGATCGAACACAAAGCTCCAATCTCCTCTCAAACCTTCAACTGTTGCTGAATGAATATGCTAACTGTTTTTTAAAGAGTAAAACCTTAGAGACCAACAAATGGATTCATCAACAGACACTGAAAGCTACTCACTTTGATCCTCACAGTCTGCGGTCTGCAGTGTGGACATAAAAAAAACAACAAAGACCCTCCGTTTCTGTTTTTACACAAAGTATATACATTTGAGCATTTTCAATAACTCTATTATAATAATAATAATCTCTATTTTTAAAAAACCTTCAAGGATGTCAGGGGCCTGTTGGATCCCTGATTAAGACACTTCATGACAGAATACTACCAGCCTTAAATCTGCATTATAGTGTCACAACTTTACTACAGTGTCTCACCTTAAAGTCTCCAGTCTACTGTGCGGACTCTCCAGAAAATCACACAGCATCTTCACTCCTGATTCCTGCAGGTTGTTTTCACACAGGTCCAGCTCTCTCAGATGGGAGGGGTTGGACTTCAGTGCCGAGGCCAGAGAAGCACAGCTGATCTCTGACAACCTACAGTAACTCAATCTGAAAAAAGAATAAATTATGTAGATAGAAATACATTTATAATCCAATCAAATGTGTTCAGGTTTAAATGGGTCGCTCAACATTACTTAGTCCTAATCAAAGGGCAATTCCTGAAAATTAGTCAGGTGACACTGTCATTGTATTATTGTGGATTGTTATAGTTTCAGCCTACAACAGAAATCATCCAAATGTCATCGCAACATTCTTACACCTGTATGAACCAACTTTCTGATCTATCAGTATCAACAATCAGAGTTGTGGCCGCATCAACACTTCTCAATTTGAATGTGTTTTGCACACTGCATGGAGCAGTGTCTATCCTTGTGACAAGTGTGTGGTGATAAAGTATACTCTCTATTCTCAAATAGTTTTTATAGAATGATGCTGATCGAGACATCGACAACAACATAATATCAGTTTTTAACTAAATCGTCATGAAACTTGTTGTCTGAACAATTAAAAAACAAAACAGAACTTGATCTTATCACCAGTCAAATATTGTTTTACTCAAAAAAGGGTGGAGTCACGACACATGGGAAAAGTACTTGAATAGGCTGCACTCCTCTATAAAGAACATACATTTGAACCATGTCTGATGCATGTGCAAAGTTTCATGAGTTCCTTGGCGATGTTTTAGGCCCCTGTTCCCCTGCCAAAGTTAAACTGACCTTAGAGTCTCCAGTCTACAGTGTGGCCACTGCAGAAAATCACACAGCAGCTTCACTCCTGAATCCTGCATCTTGTAGTTAAGACTCAGGTCCAGAACTCTCAGATGGGAGGGATTGGATTTCAGAGCTGAGGCCAGAGAAGCACAGCTGATCTCTGACAAACTGCAGCCACTCATTCTAAATGAAGAATAAATTATGAGCGTTAGTTACAGCTTGAAATCATTTAGTTAATAATCTGTTCAGACATGATGAAGGTTTAGAATGTAGAATTTTATGTGCTATCTTTTCTTTTACAGCCACAAACAGAAGAGAAAGGGATGGTAGCTTTTCTTTTATTGACAGTATTAAATGGGTAGATGATATCAATTAATATCAATCACAAGCCAAAATCAAATCAAAATTAAATCAAGGCAGACTTACTAATATCGGCAAATATCCTATTGTCATCTAAAGAATCAATGCAATATCATATTTTCATGAAACTGTTAATTTACAACCTTACTGATAAAGTCACCTCTATCTGCAGGACAGCCAAGGCCAATCAATATGATGTACTCTGCTTCCAACTCTTAGGCCAACAGTTGACCAATGGTCAGCCATGCCAGCTCTTAAAACCTTCTTCAGTAGGGAGTTGACAAGTTCTCAAGAATTCCTACTCAACAACTGACCAAACCACTGAAGACAAAAGCAGACTTTAGCATCAAGGTACTCAGTGTGGATCAGTACACTATTAGCCTTAAGTCTGCAGTTTCATGTTGCAGAGATGTTAACAAGTCATTTTTTGGGAGTCCAAGTATAGACTCAAGTCTTTTGTCACGAGTCCAAGTCAAGTCTCAAGTCTCTGGCCATCTGATCTGTCCCTAACACTGTATTGTTAAATCTAATAAATTCAAAGCATGTCTTGTAGCTACCATCCATACAGTATAGTATCACAATCAATCCTAGGATTACCTTATGGGGTCTACTGCAATGCAATCTAAAGAAACGCAAAGTAAGAACTCTGTTTGAATTCTGTATGATGTCTGTATTTTTCAACATTTTAGCATCTGCACCAAAGGATACATCATGTTTTTCTGCGATACTAACTGGCTGTGAATCATGCACTACATTTTTCAGTGTTCAAAGTGAGAGGAAAACATCCGTATTGAAAGTGAACACAATTTCATTGCAATGGTCTGCATTTTTTTATAGCGCTTTTCCAGTCTAACAACAGTTCAAAGCGCTTCACAATACATGCCACATTCATCCATTCACACACACACACACACACACACACACACTGATGACGGAGGCTGCCATGCAAGGCGCCAACTGCTCATCAGGAGCAATTTGGGGTTCAGTATCTTGCTAAAGGACACTGACAAGCAGCTAGGGGGAGCCAGAATTCGGGCCAGGATTCGAACCGATCACTAGACAACCCGCTCTACCCACTGAGCCACAGATGGTTAGCTTGCCACAGCCGCCCCCATAACTTTGTTTTTCAACATTTTGGTATAAATGTTATAAAACCTGCATGATAAACCTGACATATGTGTAGCGTTCCTGGAGGAAAATAGCTCTAAACTAATACTGCAATGTTTATATCATGTTTTTTTTTCTTTCTGAAATAAAAAGTTGGCAGCCAAGAGTGGATGTGGCCTTTTGACAGGAAAATGATCACATATACTTTAATGGAGCTGATTAATTTTGGTAACGTCCAGCACTTCAGTGGGTCACCAATTTAGGACATTGTGTAATCTAATCTTCTGCCACTTAACACATCCTTCTGGCCCTCAGACCTGGTGAACTATTAACCCAAGTCTGTCACATCATATGGCCAGCTAGCAATCTGCCTGTTCCCAGCATTAGCACGACACTTTGTGATGGTTAGCTTGTTACCCTGTGACAATATATGCTAAGTTTAACATCTCTTTCACATCAGCAATTGACTGACCTGTCTGGGTACGTTTTGAGATGCCTGATTAATTTCCATGTTGTTGAACTGGCGTCATTTATCCTGGTGCCACACAACTTGCATGTAACTGTTGCAAAGTTATTGTAACCAAAAGTAATGATAAAAGGCACAACTCCAGGAGGATTTGTTGTCGCCATGGTCAATGCATTTTTTGATCTGTGAGTGTACACACACATAGCGCATGCGTTGCATTGTATGTAATGGCAAATGAGACATGCAGCTTGTCATAGATTTCCCCAAACATAGATGCACCGATAAAATGAAAAAGAAGTACATGGATGAATTAAAAACACATTTAAAAGTAATAATTGCATGAAATACAGGCTGTTCACAGCCAAGTCTGAAGTATTTTGAGGTGGAGTTGCAAGTCAAGTCTGCAGTCACTGGGCGACTTAAGTGCGATTCAAGTCCAAGTCTCAGACTCAAATCCCCATCTCTGTTGTGTTGCCCTAACTTTCACCTCATATTAATTTTTAGTACAGATACAGTGTCTGACCTCAATGTCTCCAAGCTACAGTGTGGACTCCGCAGAGAATCACACAGCAGCTTCACTCCTGAATCTTGAAGGTCATTTCCACTCAGCTGCATCTCTCTCAGATGTGAGGGATTGGATTTCAGAGCTGAGGCCAGAGAAGCACAGCTGATCTCTGACAAACTGCAGCCCTTTAATCTGAATAAAAAACAAATTATGTGGAAAAAACAATTTTAATCCAATCAGATGATATAGTATATACTGTATTTTCACGACCATAGGGCGCACCGGGTTATGGGGCGCGGTTTCACTTACGGGTGCTTTTTCTGTATTTAACAAATACATAAGGCGCACTGGACCATAGGGCGCGGGCATGGTAAAACACACCGGTAAAACATGCAAGCTAGTGTGTGTATTTAAAAAGGCAGCGGGAGCAAAACTGAGTTTGGTTGTGCTTTCTTGAAATCCTGGCCCGGATGGAAAGATGGCACCGTTTCATGAAGCGAAAGCACCAAGACGGACCTCCTTGAAAATGTTCAATTTTCATTTCTTCCGCTAGCGTTACTGCCCTTAGTCGTATGGTGACTGTAGAGACGCTTCTTCCAGCTGTCCTTTGACCGGCAATCCATTGGTCGAGTCGGTCTTCCAACTCGGGCCATCTCGCCTTGTGTCCGCGGAAACTCAGCTGCGTCTTCTTGACCTGTCGCAGCTCTTTTCCACCTTCCTCCACTTGCGAACCATGGATTCATTGATATTGTATTCCCTCGCGGCTGCTCGATTCCCATGTTCCACCGCTTAACTGACAGCTTTCAGTTTAAACTGTGCTTCGTAAGCGTGTCTCTTTGCCATTATCGGGGTTGCCAAAACAATGACACACATACCGGCACAACGTTCTCATCTAGTCCTCTGTTACGTCCGTCTTACAACAACAACAATAACGCCCACACTTCACACTTCACCCTTCAAAAAAACAACACATTAGGTGCACTGCACTATAGGGCGCGCCGCACATTTTGGAGAAAATTTGAGACGTTTAGGTGCGCCTTATGGTCATGAAAATACAGTACATATATATAACATATCATATATATAATGATAAGACATTGCTTGAGAATTTTACAGAAAGCAAAGAAACACAGCAAGTAAACATAATTAATCTAAAGCAAGTATTAATTTAGAGGATGTTCTGTGACGTTACCATTACCAAAGTCAATGTCACAAAAGTCATTTATTTACTTTACCAACAGGGGACATTTTATACAGTTTCTTTGGGACCATCCATACAAACTCTCAGTTCATTTCATGGTTTTTCTTAGTACATTCTAACATTTTAACTATTTTTGGGGGTTGTGTGTGTCATGTGATGTTAAGGACACATTTCAACCCAATCCAGTTTATTATAAACAGTTGGTGATGCTGAAAATACACATTCAAAGATCTGAAAGATTATGTAACTTTGCTCCAACTGTCAAACTTGAAAATATCTGGAATCCAGCTATAGGATTTTGGTAGGTCCCATGAATTTAAGATAATTTTTAATATCATTTTGTCAAGAATTAAAGATTGCATGACAACTATGAGGTAAAAAGTCAGTTAGCCAGGTATGACCATAAAGAAACTGTAAAAAAATAAATAAATAAATAAATAATTTACGCTTATGGTTTCAGGTAAATGGTCACATCTGTAGACAGGACATCTGACAATACATAAAGTGGAGAGAATTTTGGAACTCTGGGTTGGTTGACATCAAATGGCCACCCTTTAACAGAATTGTTATGTGACTGAAGATTAATTTAGTTCAAGATGTTAAATAATAATAATACACTTTACTTATATAGCATGTTCATGATCAATTATAAATATCAGATCTACAACATTAACAGAGTGTCAGTCAACTGACCTCAGAGTCTTTAGTCTACAGTGTGGACTCTGCAGAAAATCACAATCACACAGCAGCTTCACTCCTGAATCCTGCAAATTGTTGTTACTTAGGTCCAGCTCTCTCAGATGGGAGGGGTTGGACTTGAGAGCTGAGGCCAGAGAGACACAGCTGATCTTGGACAACCAGCAGCCACTCAATCTGAAAAAATAATAAATTATGATTATAAATAAAAATACATTTAAAATCAGGTTTGAAATGTGCAGCTCAATTTTACTATGCCTGAATCAATGAGCTTTTCCCTACAATTACTTTTTCATTGTGTTAGTGTCATCACAACATTCATACACCTGTTCATGTTAACACACATTAATAACATGCATAATAACAGACACGTCAGAGATGCCTACTTCCTTCGCTGTTGTTCAATGTAGCTATCAAGCATTCAGTCATCTGGTTCAGGAATCATTTGAGGACAATTACTTGTCAAGGCCTGATCCACATCTCTTGCTTATTTTGGGTAACCATCTTTTATACATTTCCCATCAGATTTCATCCCAGGTACCACTAATTTTGGATCTGTTTGGTTGTCCAAGCAGAATTGTGTTTGTAACCCAACTAAAGAAAATACTTCTCTATTCCACTATTCCCTTTGAGATATTATTAGGGAGATTCAAAATACTTGGCAGAACATGGGTGTGTTTGTCAGATATTCCTCCAAGTGCCTCTGTACTGACCAATTCTTTTAGATCTCCCTATTCCCCCCTGCAACAGGGGACAAGGCAGGGCTGCCCTCTTTCCCTACTGTTATTTGTCCTTGCTATTGAGCCCCTGGCTATTGCTCTACGCTCCCTCAGGGGCCATGAGGGATTCTACAGAGGAAGGGTGGAAAACAGGGTCTCTTTATATGCGGATGACCTGCTTTTATATGTAACAAATCCCTATGACTCCATCCCCAACATAATGTCTACTCTGAAGAAGTATGGCGATGACTCAGGTTATAAGTTAAACTTGACAAAGAGTGAACTGCTCCCAATCAACAAAACTGCCCAAAGCCTTTTATACTCACATTTCCAACTTAAAATAACAAATTCAGTGAAATAATTGGGAATGGTAGTAACAAGAGGTATTAACTGCCTGTTCAATGCAAATTTTAAACCACTATTTCAGCGCACTGTTTGTGACCTTGAGAGGTGGTCCCATCTCCCTATCACTTTGGCAGGTAGAGTCAATATGGTAAATATAAACATTCTTTTTTTTATTATTATAGATTTATTTTTATTAACAACAGTTATTACAGCATGTTTGTGGTTTACAGCAGGTATCTTCAGTTTGTTACATTCAAAATTATATTTTACAAGCATAGCATACCCAAGTATCTTACATTGAAACACACCATACATGGATGATATCTTTTCTTTTTTTTTAACAAGGAAAAGTAAGATTAGAAGTAATAATAGTAGAATCAAAATAACACACACACAAAGAACAAACAAAAAACATAACAAAACAAAACAAACAAACAAAAAAAACAAAGATGATCCCTCCCACCCTCCCTCCCTCCCTCCCTCGCATGGTTCTCAGCTTCCTTTCATGTTTATACCTACACTAACTATATGTACAGTTTACACATACACTCATCCGACCAGTCACATTTATATAAAATCAGGTTATTACTCACAGCATATTAATCAAAGAGGAAGGAATGAACAGTCCCACAGAGGGCTAATCTGAAACCAGCCCAGTAGGGCTCACATCGACTAAGTCCAGAGAAGGCAGAATTTCTATCAAGGGATCCCAAATTTCTCCAAAGGCAGCATGCTTCCGTCTCACACTGTACAGTATTTTTTCAGGTGTGTTTCTCTAGATTCCTCCTTAACCCAGTCTCTAACCTGTAGGTATTTAAAGAAACTATCTTTGGGAAGGTTGAATTTCTCCTTTAGTTGTTGGTAGCTAGCAAACGTGTCATTAATATATAGGTCAGAAACTGTTTGAATTTTTCTATCCCTCCATCCTCGCAACATTGAGTCAGATATGTGGTGTGAGATGTTGGGGTTGCCCCATAAAGGTGTTCTTCTAAGAAAAGAAATATTCATGTCGAGGAGTGAATGAGCTTCATGCCAAGCAGCGAATGTATTCAGTATTATTGAATTATCTGTAAGTTTGGTTAGACATTTTTTTGTACCTATAAATGGAATATTTCTCAGAGCCATAGACTTCATCTCATGCTGTTCTATCGGGACCCATCTAACATCACTGTTCTCTGCATGCAGCCAAATCCAAATTGATCGGAACTGGGAGGCAAGATAATAATTCCTAAAGTTTGGCAGATTAAGTCCACCCTTTGAGTATGGGGCCTGCAGAGAAATTAGTTTGACCCTAGGGTTTTTTCTTTGCCATATAAAAGAAGTTATAATTTTATTAAGTTCTTTGAAAAAATTCTTGGGGACATTTATAGAGACACACTGAAATAGGTAAATAAATTTAGGTAATATGTTCATTTTAATGGTATTAATTCTGCCTATAAGAGACAGTGGGAGATCAATCCATCTTTTTAAGTCAAGTTTTGTTTGTTCCAGTAATTTTAAATGATTCTGTTTAATTAAATACTCATCCGATTTGCCGATTTGTACACCTAAATATTTGAAACCACTGTTACACCATCTCAATGGGTCAGTGAGAGTTTTGATGCTGCTGTCCTGTATATTCAGTGGTAGTATCTCGCTCTTAGTGTAATTTAATTTGTATCCTGATACCGCACTATACTCTTTGAGGCATTTGAATAGAGGGGGGACTGATGTATGTGGATCAGTTATATATAAAAGAAGATCATCTGCATATAGAGAAAGTTTATGTTCGCTTGTTCTAAATTTAATTCCAGCTATGGCAGTGTTGGAGCGAATAGCGACCGCTAATGGCTCAATTGCAAGTGCGAAGAGGAGGGGAGAGCTTGGACAGCCTTGCCTACACCCTCTGGATAATGAAAAAGTGTGAGACAGAATGCCATTTGTTAAAATATTAGCTTTGGGAGCATTAAAAAGTGTTTTAATATATTGAATAAATTTTTTTCCAAAACCCATAGCCTCTAAAGTTCGAAATAAAAAACTTGGTTCGATCCTATCGAAAGCTTTATTTGCATCCATGGACATTATCAACATAGGATTTCGACTTTTCTGAGCGGAGTTTAGTATGTGGAGCAGGCGCCGCACATTATCTGCTCCATATCTGTCTTTAACAAAACCTGTTTGATCAGAGTGTATTATCTTTGGTACAACATCTTCCAATCTAAGAGCTATTAGTTTAGATAATATCTTATAGCCTGCGTTTAAGAGGCTGAGGGGTCTATATGAGTCACATTTCTGTTTGTCCTTACCCGGTTTTGGAAGCAGTGTGATTGTTGCGATTTCCAATGATTCTGGTAATTTTTCATTTTCCAAAGCTTCTTTAATCATGTCAGTGAGGGGGGTTAGTAATGTTTTTGAGAAGGCTTTATAGTACTCGATAGGGAAGCCGTCGGGCCCAGGAGTCTTGTTATTTTGTAAAGATTTAATAGCTTGGGATACCTCCATTTCTGAGATTTCTGCATCAAGCAGATCTCTATCCTCAACCTGTAATGTGGGAATGGTTATTCTATCCATAAAGTTTTTTGCTCCAATATTATCAGAATCCTGCCCAGTTTTGTATAAGTCTTCATAAAATTGTTTGAATTCTGCATTTATGGATGGTGAATTATCGAGGAGTCTGCCATCATCCGTCAGTATTGAGTGTATAAACTTATCAGATGCTTCCTTTTTAATTTGCCAAGCCAAGAGTCTACTTGTTTTGTTCCCAAATTCATAATAGTGATATCTAGTTCTGGCCATAGCTGCTTCCTCCTTGCTGGTACATAGATTATTATATTGCATCCTCGTTTTAATTAGTCTATTAAGGTCTTCTTCCTTTTTAGTAGCAATGTGGTCCTGTTCATATCTTTAAATATCTCTTTCCAATTCAGCTAGTTTCTTTCTATTTTGTTTTACCTTGTGGGCACTGTATAATAATCTGACCTCTCATATAGGCTTTAAGAGCTTCCCAAATGTTAGCATGTGACGAGGAAGCTGAATTGGCCTCAAGAAATATTTCAATATTAGTAGTCATATATGAAATAAATTCAGGGTCTTTCAACATGTGATTCTTAAATCTCCACCTGCGGGTTGTAGGCTGCAGAGTGTCAATCTGCCAAGAGAGTTTAATAGGGTTATGGTCTGAGAAGGTAGCTGCTAAATAGGAGCATTCTGCCACCATGGGGATCATGTCTAGTGACACCAAAAACATATCTATTCTAGAGTATGTATTATGCATTGATGAGAAGAATGAGTAGTCCCTCTGGTTTGGATAAAGGTTTCGCCACACATCGGTTATGCCTATCTCTTTCATGCCTTGTTTGAGTGCTGTCGCTGCTTTTGATAATGAGGATGTTTTGGGTGATGACCGGTCCAGAAGGGGGTCTAAGACCAGATTAAAATCTCCACCCACAATACAGTGGCCCTCAATTGTAGCCAATTTCATGATCAGACTATTAAAGAACACTGGGTCATCGTAATTAGGCCCATATATATTCACCAAGGATATCCTGTTCCTATTAATTTCACAGTCTACATGTAAGAATCTTCCATTTTTATCCTTTTCGACTGAATTTAATTTAAAATTTAGGTGCTTATTAATGAGCAGGACGACACCTCTTGCTTTTGAGGAGTAGGATGAGAAAAAAACTTTACCCACCCAGTCTCTATGTAATTTTAAATGTTCAGCATCGGTGAGATGACTCTCCTGAATAAAGGCAATATCTACTTTCTGCCTCTTTAGATATGTCAACAATTTCTTCCTCTTAATTGGTGAGTTTATCCCTCTTATATTCCAAGATACACATGTTATTTTTCTCATATAATAAATTCTCCATATAAGTGTCTCAGAAGGATAAGTATTGTGGTATTGAGTGAGTGTAGCAATGGTGGAATATTGAAGAAGGGTATGATTTTAAGACTGGGTCTGGACATGAAAGCAATCTGGACATGAGTGTAAGTAGATGTTCGGGTTTTAGTGAGAGACCATGCGTAATCCCAAAATATTAAAACAAAAACCTGCCTAGTAGAACCCCTGAAATAAAACCACATTAGGTAGGTAACTCTTTTGTACATCAACAGTGGTGGCTCCAGCAACCGCTAAAGATTAAAGAGGAAAAGAAAAAAAAAAAAAATCCACTCACACCAGCCCGCACACGACAAGATCTCAAACTTTGGGCTGTTAGATGGAAATTTATGAGGAAATAAAATGAAGGAAACAAAGCAGCTAGTTAAAGTCTGATATATAACTGAGCAGCAAACAATTTACCATTTCTTGACAACGTGCACAGGTTTATCATCAACATTTATCCCTGTTATTGTGAACATTTCAAGATAACAAAATTAGAATTAAATGCAGCTTGAAACACAGCTTTTCTTCTCTGTACCAATAGACAGTATGTGTGCTGCAGTCACTTAAATTAGCTTCATGCTACGCACTCGGAAGATCTTTCAGAAAAAGTTGTACCTCAGCCGGGGTGGAGAAAAACTTGACAGACCCCTGATAGTTGATGTGCAGCTTGGCCAGGTAGATCAGCGCATACTCCATCTCCTTCTCTCGCAGCATCCGCTTCACGTCATGAAACTCGTCTCTCCTGCGCTGAAGTTCTGCGCTATAGTCTGGGGAAAAAGATATCTTTTTGTTCTCGTATATCATCTCTCCCTCTCCTTTACTCCTGGCCAGGCGAAGGACTTTCTCTTTATGTCTGAAATTTAGGAATTTGGCGATGAGGGGCTGCGGCCTGTCTGACTTCTTCCCGATGCGGTGTGCTCTTTCCAGAGTGACAGGTGCGGTGAAGTTACTGTTACCCAGGATTTGTGGTATGAACGTCTCCAAAAATCCTACAGCATCTCGACCCTCCGCTTGCTCCGGCAGATTTAATATCCTAATGTTAGACCTCCTGCTATGGTTCTCCAGGTCATCAGTCTTGTCTTTGAGGTGCCTAATCAGTTCCTCCATTTTTTCAACACGGTCCCGTGTATTTGTAATGTCGTCTTCGTTTGCACTCACACGTATCTGTATCTCCTCGACCTGGTCCGACAGTGTAGAGAGCGAGGATTCAATTTTCGTCAACATTGTTTGTATGTCAGTCGTTTTCCTATCAATGTGTTTCGTGAGGTCTTCTTTAGTATCTTGAATGGCACTGAGAAGTTTGTCGAATGATGTATCCTGTTCCCCGTCCGCCATGTTTGTTTTGGTAGCAGTGTATAGGTGCTGTGAAGTTTTGGCTTGGGTTGCAATTTTCTTTTGCTTTGTGCGTCGAAAATTGTAGCTTGCCATACAAAAGTGTTATTTATGGCTTTGCCTCTCGCATGCAGACTAAAGATATGAGAGGATAAATCAGGATAAAAGCGGATAATGGGTACCACCACCAGGAGCTCACACACACACGTCCGCACTCCTCCGTTGCATCATGTGACTCTAAATATAAACATTCTTACAAAATTTTTGTTCCTATTCCAAACTATTCCTATACCAATACAAAATCCTTCTTTACATCCATTGACACTTTATTTGGAAAAATAAGAGACCTAGAATCAGGAAAGCATATCTGCAGAGGTCAAAGTCAATGGGGGAATAGGACTACCAAACTTTCAGCTTTACTATTGGGCATGTAATCTTCATGTTTTCTCCTTTTGGTCCATTTTGACAAGCAGACAGAAAACCCAATTTTGGTACAAATGGAACACAACTCATGCCATCTGACATTTTTGACTGCCCTTTTGTTTGCTCCAATGCCTCTATCTTTACAGTATGTCAAGAACAATCCCATTGTAACACAGTATCTGAAATTATGGTCCATTATTAGGAAAAACTATGGTTGGCAGTGTGGTTCTCTACTTGCTCCTGTTCACCCCAGCCACCTCTTCTCTCCTTCCATCAGGGATGACTCTTATGGCATTTGGAGTCAGGGTGGTGTGGAAGGCTCTCTTTAAAGATAATATATTTCCTTCCTTTGAACAACTGAGGCACACATTTAATTTACTACAATCACATTTTTTTCAGATTCCTCCAGGTTTGTAATTATATTAAAGCAAATACTCCCTCTTTCAAGATGGAGACATCTTACAAGCTCCTGTGAGTTCACTTGAACAATAAACTGAATTGGACTGATCACACTGCAGCTACATATAAGAAAGGTCAGAACAGACTGTATCTGCTAAGGAAGCTAAGGTCCTTCGGAGTGCAGGGGGCACTCCTGACCTCTTTCAATGACTCTGTGGTGGCCTCAGCCATTTTCTATGGAGTAGTCTGCTGGAGCAGCAGCATGTCAACAGCAGACAGGAAGAGACTGGATAAACTTATCAAGAAGGCCGGCTTCATCCTGGGATGCCCTCTTGACTCAGTGGAGGTGGTGGGAGAGAGCAGGATGATGGACAAGCTGTCATCGCTGCTGGTGCAGGACTCCCACCCCCTGCAGGACACTATCACAGCACTGGGCAGCTCCTTCAACAACAGACTGATACACCCTAAGTGTGTGAAGGAGAGGTATCACAGGTCCTTCCCTCCTGCTACTGTCAGACTGTACAACCAGCACTGCTCCATATAGACCTCACCCTGTACTCTGCACTGTGCAATAACTCTGTACAAACTCATTTTATCACCCATATTTAGTATACATATTTAAAATCTGTATATAAAAGTGACTGTCCATTCTTGCAATATATCATGTAAATATGTATATACGTCGATTCGACTCTATTTCTGTCCTTTAATTATATTGTCTATTGCATATTGTCTATTTTTACATTGTCTATTTCATATTGTCTATTTTGCTATTGCTTTGTTCTTGTAATATTCCAACGCTGCTGTGACAAACAAATTTCCCCATCTGCGGGACAAAGGATTTCTGATTCTGATTATGGACAGGACATGGACGTGTACCAGAGATTATCAGTGAACTGCGAACATGTGCACGCCTTAAGGGAGCCTTGAATTTGATAAAAACAACTTTTCTAAAATCTTTACAACTCATTTTCAAGACATGTGGATGATGCTGAGGTGAGGGGACTGACTGGAGGCTAAAGGTCAAGTACATTGAATTCTCTGTCAGAAAGACAACAAATTTGTCTTCAAAATAAGAGTTTTACATTGCATCCCATTGGAGTTTAGAACTGCATTCCTAGCAGGGGGCTTTTAATTTGAAAGCAGCAACCGTTAGTAGCTTGTCGTTACTACAACAAGCAGACAATGAAGACAGTTCTAGAGACTGAGGGGACGCTGCATCTCCTGGATCTCAGCGGCTGTCTAGTTGCTCATCTTGACGTCCTCGGATGAAGTGATGGACTGACTGCTGTGATCAGCTGTTTCCTGGTTTTAAAACTCCCCAGCTGTGGGTCGCACAACAGTGCAGGTCATCAACACCTCCGCCCATCTCACGCAAATACCGGCATGTCGACGTCTCGGATTTCGATCGCCGTGGAGTTGGAAAAAAGTGTACACTTCGAGGTGGCCAATTGGCGTACCAAAACAGACAGCGAATTCACCGCTTTCCGCCTAAATCCGCGGACCTAGCCACAAAAAGGATGGTGAAATTGGCGGCTTGCTGCCCAGTAGAAAAACGGCTATTAACTATGCAAACAAGGGCAGCCATGCACTGCAGGCACACTGTCAAACAGAAGTGCACAAGAAGGTGGTGCAGGTCATAGCATCAACACAGTATAGCCAGCACCTTTTTTACTCAGTCTCATTTCTTACATAGCATAATGTGACCATAGATAGATACTTGAACAACCCCCCCACCCATTACACTGTCACCTTTTTTACTCTGAGGAGTTTGTAGGTCTGCTTAGAGGGGGTCCATACTGCCTCAATCTGTGCCCAGCATGGTCTTATTCAGTTCAGGGTGCTGCACTGCCTTCATTTCTATAAAGTTAAACTCTCTAAAAGGTTCCGGGGTGGACTCTACCTGTGACAGATGCAAAGTATCACCTGCTTCTTTAGCAGTTTAGATGCTGCATCTCAAGCTAGAGAAACTGAGACACACAATTCACGGCCCCTCTGAGAAATTTGATCGAATTTGGAAACCATTTATCGCGTATGTCAGAGCTACGCTATCCCCCCCCCCCCAGAACATTCTTCAGAAGAACAATCCTTCAGATTTTTGTTCAAGCAATTCCACTGTGAAAAACATGGTGAATTTTAACTGATAAACACATATACACACAATATATAAGCTAAAGCAGTAAACTGACCTCAGAGTCTCCAGTCTACAGTTTGGATTCTCCAGTGCAGCACACAGCAGCTTCACTCCCGAATCCTGCAGATTGTTGTCACTCAGGTCGAGCTCTGTCAGGTGGGAGGGGTTGGACTCAAGAGCTGAGGCCACAATTTCACAGTGATTCTCTGAGAGTCCACAGTGAGAAAGTCTGCCATGACACATTACCAAAGGGTTTTACTGGAAGAGGACACTTAAAAGTAACCTCAAGTACAAGTACTAACATTTACTGTTTTGATTACAATTTACTTGTAGAATCCTCCAAATCAGTGTTTTCAAACTGTCTGTCCTAGCAAGTTTGAAACGTGTGGCTTGCATCATATTCAGACAACAACTATGTTTACAAAAAACACTGTATATTGGTTGAAAACAGAGTTGCAAATCATTGCTTCCATTATTTGAAAACCAGGTGGTTAGAGAGGATACTTACACAGCCTTTCTGCAGTTCCCCACAGCTGGAATTAGTCTCAATCGTCCCTGTTTAGATGTGTTGTACTTCGCCAGGTCCAACTCATCCAGAACCTCCTCTGACATTAGCAACATATAGGCCAGAGCTGAGCAGTGGATCTCAGAGAGATCCCTCTCTGATCTGTTATCAGACTTGAGGAACTCTTGGATCTCCTGATGAACTGAGTGGTCGTTCAGCTCTATCAGACAGTGCAAGATGTTCATACTTCTGTGAGGAGAGACATCATTGGTGTACATCTCCTTCAGTTTGTTGATGGCTCTCTGGATGAGTTCTGGACTGTTGTCTGTCTGACCAAGCAGGACTCCTAAGAGACTCTGGTTGGATTTCAGAGAGAGGCCATGAAGGAACCGAACAAACAGGTCCAAGTGGTGGTTTTTATTTTCAAAGGATTTCTCAATGGCTTTCCTCAGGAAGCCATCCAGGGATGGATAACTGTAATACCTCCAACCTCCCAGGAAGTCCTCCAGGACCTTTGTGTTCCTGTTGGTGAAACAGTGGAACATGTAGACTGCAGCCAGAAACTCCTGAACGCTCAGATGAACAAAGCAGTAGACTGTTTTCTGGAAGATCACACTCTCTCTTCTGAAGATCTCTGTACAAACTCCTGAGTACACCGAGGCCTCTGTGACATTAAGACCACAGCGCTCCAGGTCTTCTTGGTAGAACATGATGTTTCCTGTCTCCAGATGTTCAAACGCCAGCCTCCCCAGCTTCAGAAGAACTTCCCTGTCAGCCTCCGTCAGCTCCTGTGGACTCGCCTCACGTCCCTCATCGTACTTCTGCTTCTTCCTCTTTGTCTGAACCAGCAGGAAGTGTGAGTACATGTCAGTCAGGGTCTTGGGCAGCTCTCCTCTCTGGTCTGTAGTCAACATGTGGTCCAGAACTGTAGCAGTGATCCAGCAGAAGACTGGGATCAGACACATGATGTGGAGGCTCCTGGAGGTCTTGATGTGTGAGATGATTCTGCTGGACAGATCTTCATCACTGAACCTCCTCCTGAAGTACTCCTCCTTCTGGACGTCAGTGAAGCCTCGTACTTCTGTTACCCTGTCGACACATGAAGGAGGGATCTGATTGGCCGCTGCAGGTCGGGAAGTGATCCAGACGAGAGCCGAGGGAAGCAGCTTCCCCTGGATGAGGTTTGTCAGCAGCACGCTGACTGATGACTCCTGTGTGACATCAGACACGACCTCATGGTTGTTGAAATCCAGTGAAAGTCTGCTTTCATCCAGGCCGTCAAAGATGAAGAGAAGTTTACAGACAGCGAGCTTCTCTGCTGTCACCTTCTGTAATGTTGGATGGAAAACATGGAGCAGCCTGAGAAGACTGTACTGCTCATCTCTGATCAGGTTCAGCTCCCTGAACGACAGCAGAACCAGCAGACTGACATCTTGGTTTTCGGAGCCCTCTGCCCAGTCCAGAGTGAACTTCAGCACCGAGAAGGTTTTTCCAACTCCAGCGACGCCATTGGTCAGAACCACTCTGATGCGTCTCTGTTGGTCAGGTGAGGCTTTAAAGATGTCGCAGCACCTGATTGGAGTGTCATGGAGGGTCTCCATCTTGGAAGCTGTCTCTAGCTGTCTCACCTCATGTTGGGTACCACCTCTTCACTCTGTCCCTCTGTGATGTAGAGCTCAGTGTAGATCCTGTTGAGGAGGGTTCCACTTCCTGTTTCATCACTTCCTGTTTCATCACTTCCTTCAGTCACATTTTCACATCTTCTCATCAGACTGATCTTATGGTCATCTAAAACCTGCTGCAGAACACCATCAACTGGAAGAGAAGAATGAGACAAAACAAATTCAAATTTGACAATCAACTGATTATTTTCATCATCAATATAAAAAATGAATATAAGAAGAACTACAAATAAGGTTATAAAGTCCAGTTTTTAAGGAAAACATCAGAAATGTTCCTTTTCCAGATGGTGTTGGTGTGAATGTTTGACAGCAGAGGCGACGGGCTGAGTTTGTGAAACTTCTAACTGTGACTGTTAGTTCCTCCATGTATGTATATATGTTCACACATTGATCGTATAAGACAGAATAATGTATGTTCTTGTCTTGTGTAAATCTGTGTTTATATCGAATAACAGTTTAAGCGCTGCAAATCTACAAATAAATTCTAGTTCACAACAAAAGCCTCCTTCATGCCGGCTGGATTAAACCTTTCATTAGCAACAAGTTAATGAATCTCTGATATGACTAAAGTAAAAAGTAAAATAAAGATAATGTCTGAGACTATGAACATGAATGTAGAAGTAAAAGTAAACTCCAAACCACAGGGATTCAGATGGAACCTACCAAATTTCTGAGAGCTAAACACATAGCAGCTTTCTCTCTGTTCACCAGCACAGACACATTCACTGATCAGCCACAACATGAAGACAACTGAAAGGTGAAGTCCGGTTTTGTTGCAATGCAGTGTTCTGCTGGGAAACCTTTGGACCACCCGACACGATCACCCATCCAAACACCACTGAAGTTCAAGAACACCATCAGCGGAACAATGCCTCCTGACACAGCACAACATCTGATCAGGAATGTGGCCCTGTCTAATAACCACTGTACTCAAAGGATCCGTTGCCAACACATTGGTGTCAGACGCGGTGGTCAAAAACTAGCAATGAAACCCGTCCGTCACTGTGTGCCGGGTAAAAGATGGAGTACAGACAGGAGAAAGTGCAGGTTCTGCTGACACTCGGATCCCCTGACCATGGACCATTTCTGCCTCAAGGGTTACCAGTCAGGTGGCAGCCATCATGACTCAGGAATCTCTACCAACCCCAGGCTGAACACACGTGTTACCACTGATTCATGGATGAGACCTGCTCCAAGTGTAAATTGTCATGAGACAACTTTTGTTGTGGTACAAAAAATAAAGATTGATGGAGTGACTGAACGCCCCGGTGAACACGTTAGAGCAGCCACGCTGGACGTATAAGCTGCGTGTCAAGTGAGGCTGCTGCGCTGGTTAATCTAGAAATACCGTTGTAGTCTTTCCTATTTTTACTGTAACAAGCAAGTGGTTTATGGCAAAATTAGACCTGAAAGCGACCTGTCGGCGGTCATACTGACATCACACCAGAGTCTCACAGACATGAAAAGTTAACACAACCGGGGAGGGAAGTTTTGTCCAGTATCGTCTATTTCTTTCCCTCCCTGCCATGGACAATGTTAACCACCTTACATCTTATGTTAGAAGTGCTGGAAGGTACTGAGGCGTCCAGCTGGACTCAAAAATGCAGCTTTCCTACGGGGGTGAATAGGACAGTTACAGGAAGATGGTTGCTTTTGGATATCACACCTCATGACATGCCAGCATGTGTTTCACCTTCTTTCACCTCATACATAGTCTGACATATTAAGTGATGCATGACTGAATGATATGAAACTTCGACTGTAACGACCTTTAACAATGACCTACCTGTTGGCTGTGGGAAGTTGTCTGATAAGTTCACCACCAGATCAATGCGATTAATCTCCACCAAAATCCTTCTGGTCACTGTAATGGTGTTTTTTTCTCCGTAGGTCTGCAGCATCAGATCCACTGTGTTCATCCTGTCTGCATGCTCCAGTCGACTCGCTGGGATTGGTCGCAAGTCTTCCAGGATGAAATATTGCTGCAGGTACCACTTGAATTCCATAAATTCAGCATACATCAAGTTCTCCAAGGCTTCCAAGATGATCTGCTGAGTTGTCTCCATCTTTACACCTGTCAGGAAACAGAAGATGGATTGTTTTTTGAGCTAAACAAGATTAAAAACTCATGAAACTTTTCAAAAGAGTGTCTTCAACGCAACTACTTTCACCTTCATCTGTGAAGTTCTCGACTCGCGTATCAAATCTAGACCTACCTACACAAAAGTTGGCCATGTTGAATTTGGTGCTCATACTTGCATGTGTTGGACTTTATAGGTGCGTTTTGTAAGATCTGTCATAATCTTAGTTCAAAACATAAAAACAAAATTAATCTTTTGGCAGTTTATTTTTTATGTATCACACAACAAAACAAATTTGTTCCTCTGAAACTTTAGTCGCGTTTTAACTGATATTTCTGTTAATCTAGCCATAAATGTCGGAACATTAAAGGTTGTTTGTGTTGACAATAACTGAGATGAAATATTCTCACCTGTCCGCTTTACTCACAGGTAGGTTACAGGTGCTGTTCACTGGGCCTGAGTGTTACACCAACATATGTGCTGCATTTACTGTCAGTGCTTTAGTAATAACAGATGAAATTAAATAATTAAATGGGTTTGAACTAAACATTAAGAGGGATGAAACGCTGCTGATCGTTTGGTGGAAACACGTCTGTCTCTGTTCAGCGCTGTCAATAAAGTTTTGACCGACACCATCTCTGCAGCACTGATCGAAGTGTCTCAGTGTCTAATGGTTCAGTTTGGTGAGACCGGTGCGGACGGGTCCATTTATGACGTGTCTGACCCGGTCCGGACTTGAAAACGTCTCTGTGTGTTTACTTTCGGTTTGTCTCCAGTCGGACGTCATCTGTCCAAGTGAGCGCACTGACGTCACTTCCGCTCCGTCCG